>NW_027203582.1:1935000-2023018 GCF_024711535.1 Dipodomys merriami
ATGGATGGATGGTGGATGGATGGGTGGATGGATGGGTGGGTGGATGGATGGATGGGTGGATGGGTGGATGGATGAATGGGTGGATGAGTGGATGGATGGGTGGATGGATGGATAGGTGGATGGGTGGCTGGATGGGTGGTTGGATGAGTGGATGGGTGGATGGGTGGATGGATGGATGAGTGGATGGATGGATGGGTGGGTGGATGGATGGAGGATCGATGGGTGGATGGATGGGTGGGTGGATGGATGGATGGGTGGATGGATGGAGGATGGATGGGTGGATGGATGGATGGGTGGATGGATAGGTGGATGGATAGATAGGTGGGTGGATGGATGAGTGGTTGGATGGATGGGTGGATGGATGGATGGATGGGCGGCCCCCATCACTGCTGGTCCGCTCACCTGCAGGTAGGCCAGTGCGCACACGATCTTGGCGGGCGCACAGGTAGCTGAGGAGTTCGCCACCAGGCACGTAGTCCATCATCCTGTACATCCAGCGGTCATCGCGCCACGTGGAGAACCTGGGATGGGGTCAGGGGGAGGGAAAGGACACACACGTGAGGTGCTAGGTGCTTGCTGATTATCCAGAGTCCCTGTGGGGAAGTGCTGGGTGCTTGGTACCTGTCCTGAGTTAGTAATAGGCAGGTGCTGGGTGCTTGGTACCTGACTCATGTAAATAGTAGGGAGGTGCTGGGTGTGAAGTCCCGTTCCTGGGTCACCATGGGGAGGTGCTGGGTGCTTAGTTCCTATCCTCGGTCTCCATGGAGAGGTGCTCAATGCTTAGGCTCAGTCCTTGTTCCCCAGGTGGTGGTGCTGGGTGCTTAGTTCCAGTTCTGGGTTACTCTGAGGAGGTGCTGGTTGCTTAGTCCCTGTCCTGGGTCATCATGGGATGGTGCTAGGTTCTCAGTACCTCCCCTGAGTCACCATGGGGAGGTGCTGGGTGCTTAGTCCCAGCCCTGCGTCATCATAGGATGGTGCTGGGTGCTTAGTCCTGGTCCTGGGTTACTCTGAGGAGGTGCTGGTTGCTTAGTCCCAGCCCTGGGTCGTCATGGGATGGTGCTGGGTGCTTGGGAATCATCCTAGGTCACTATGATGAGGTGTTGGGTGCTTAGTCCCAGCCCTGGGTTACTATGGGGTGGTGCTGGGTGCTTGGGGATCATCCTGGGGAGGTGCTGGGTGCTTAGTTCCTGTCTTGGGTCATTATGGGATGGTGCTGGGTGCTTGGGGGATATTGTGAGTCACTATGGGAAGGTGCTGGGTGCTTAGTCCCCACTCTGGGTCACCATGGGGACGTGCTGGGTGCTTAGTCCTGGCCCCAGGTCACCCTGGGATAGTGCTAGGTGCTTAGTCCCAGCCCTGGGTCATCATGGGATAGTGCTGGGTGCTTAGTCCTGGCCCTGGGTCACCATGGGGAGGTGATGGGTGCTTAGTCCTGGTCCTGGGTCACCATGGGGTGGTGCTGGGTGCTTAGTCCCTGCCCTTGGTCACCATGGGGAAGTGCTGGGTACTTACTCCTGGATCTGGGGCACCATAGGGAGGTGCTAGGTGCTCAGTCCCCATCCTGAGTCACTATGGAGAGGTGCTGGGTGCTCAGTCCCCAACCTGAGTCACTATGGGGAGGTGCTGGGTGCTTAGTCCCCACTTTGGGTCACCATGGGGAGGTGCTGGTAGCTCAGTCCCTGGGTCATCATGGGGAGGTGCTGGGTGCTCAGTCCCTCCCCTGGGTCATCATGGGGAGGTGCTGGGTACTTAGTCCTGGCCCTGGGTCACCATGGGGAGGTGCTGGGTGCTTAGACCTGGCCCTGGGTCACCATGGGGAGTTGCTGGGTGCTTAGTCCCCATCCTGGGTTACCATGGGGAGGTGCTGGGTGCTTAGTCCTGGCCCTAGGTCACCATGGGGAGGTGCTGGGTGCTTAGTCTTGGTCCTGGGTCACCATGGGCAGGTACTGGGGGCTTATTCCCCATCCTGGGTCACCATGGGGAGGTGCTGGGTGCTCAGTCCCCATTCTGGGTCACCATGGGGAGGTGCTGGGTGCTTACTGCTGGATCTGGGGCACCTTAGGGAGGTGCTGGGTGCTCAGTCCCCATCCTGAGTCACTATGGGGAGGTGCTGGGTGCTGAGTCCCCATTTTGGGTCACCATGGGGAGGTACTGGGTGCTCAGTCCCTGCCCTGGGTCACCATGGAGAAGTGCTGGGTGCTCAGTCCCTGAGTCACCATGGGGAGGTGGTGGGTGCTAAGTCCCTGCCTTGGGTCACCATGGGGAGGTGCTGGGTGCTCAGTCCCCAAAGCCAGGGCACCCAACGGCCTGGTTCCTGCCAGGCCACGCCCCCCAGGCCAGCCATCCAATGGCAGCACGCCCAGGCCACGCCCTCAAAGCCAGACTACACAATAGCATCACTGTTGCCAGGCTACGCCCCCCGAGGACCAGCCGCCCAATGGCCTTACTTCCAAGCCATACCCCCAAAGCCAGGACCCTCAATAGCCTAGTTCCTGCCAGGCCATGCCCCCTAGGCCCAGCGGCCCAATGGCCTTACTTCCAAGCCACGCCCCCAGCCCAGCCGACCAATGGCATTACGTCCAGCCGCCCAATGGTGTCTTTCCAGGCCACGCCCCCAAACAGGGCGTGGCCTCTGTTCCAGGCCACGCCGCCCAGTGACTCTCCCGTCAGCTCCACGCCCTTCAGGCCACGCCCACCGCGACGCCACGCCCATCAGAAAGCCACGCCCTCCCGCGTCCCCGCCTCTTAAAGGAGCCTCGTCCCGGAGGCCTCCACGCACCGACGGTGACCCGGGGGCCGCCCGGGTCGGCGTCCTCGGAGGTCCTGCGCGCTTCCGCTTCCGCTTCCGGATCCAGATGGCCTGGTGGTGGCCATGGCGGCGGCGGCGGCGACGCTCCGCGGCCCCGCTACGGCTGCATTTCCGGGCGCGGCCGCCGGCGCCGTCGCATCGATGTCATCAGCCGGCGCCAAGACGCGGGCACGCATGCGCGCGCTCTCGGCGGAGCGCCACTGCGCATGCACATAGGGTTAGCGGGGGAGGGGCCGAACGCTCCCAGCGGAGAGCCATGGCGCATGCGCAGAGGGTTCTTCAGCGGGGACAGGCTGAGCCGGCCTGGCGGAGCGCCATTGCGCTTGCGCACAGGGTTAGGCAGCTGGGAGGGGCTGAGCCAGCCTGCGCCAATGCGCATGCGCACAGGGTTTGTCAGCAGGGAGGGGCCTAGCGCTCCCGGCGGAGCGCCGCTGCGCATGCGTGTCCCTTGGCTGCTTGTTCCCACTGCCCTCCCGCGTGTGGACCCACGGCGCATGCGCACAGGTTGAATCGGCCGGGCGGCGGCGCAGAGCGGACCCTGGAGGGGCGAGTTGCGCATGCGCACAGCGTGAGTCCGCCGGGAGGTGCCTAGGGGACCCCGGAGGATCGAGCTTCCGTCCGCATTGCGCATGCGCACTGGTTGAGTCGTCCGGCACCATCCGGGCCGAGCGTGTGGTGCGTGCATGCGTGGGATTCCCTCGGTTGATCTGGTTGGTACTGCGCATGCGTGCCACCTGGCGGGGAGGTCCTCCGCGCTGCACCGCGCATGCATGAGCCACCACGCCCCGTCCCTCCCCCCCCCGTCCCCCCCCCCCCGCCGAGCAGGAACACGCATGCGTGTGCTCCCGGGCTCTGCGAGGTACGGATCTGCGCATGCGCGGGATTGGGCTGCGCTGCCCTGCAACGCGCATGCGCGGTTCCCAGAGACAGACTGACAGACAGACACAGGGACAGTGAAACAGAGTCAGACAGACACTGGGACAGAGACGGACACACAGATGGACACAGAGAGACACAGACAGATAGATGGACACAGACAGACACAGAGAAGACAGAGACATGGGCAGGCATAGACAGACAGACACAGAATGACAGACAGAGAGACAGACAGACAGAGGCAGAGCCAGACAGACAGGGAATGACAGAGAGAGACAGACACAGGCCGACAGACAGAGACGGACAGACATAGAACAAGACAGACAGACACTGGGAAAAAGACAGACAGAGACAGACACACAGATGGACACAGAGAGAGACACAGACAGATGGACAGACAGACATAGGCAGAGACAGACACAGACATAGAGAAAGACAGACCGACACAGAGAATGACAGACAGACACGAAAGACAGACAGAGAATGACAGAGAGACACAGACAGACAGACACAGACAGACAGATACTGACACAGGCAGACAAAGAAAGACAGAACGAGACCCAGACAGACACAGGAGACAGAGACAGAGAGACAAAGAGATAGACACAGAAGTCAGAAGTAGACTGATGACAGACAGACAGACCGAGACAGACAAAGACAGAATGAGACAGAGACAGACAGTGAGACAGACATGGACAGGCAGACCAACAGGCAGACACAGACGAGACAGACAGACAGAAAGACAGAGACAGAAGTAGACTGACAGACACAGACAGACAGACAAAGAAAGAGAGAACGAGACACAGACAGACTGACAGAGGAGACAGACAGAGACAGAGAGACAAAGGCAGACAGACACAGACATGGACAGGTAGAGACACGCAGACCAACAGACAGACTGACAGAGGAGACAGACAAAGACAGAGACAGACAGAAGAAGACACAGACAGACAGACAGACAGAGACAGAGACAGAGCTTGACCTACTCCATTGAGGTCAGGACTTGGTTCCAAGTCACTCAAATGTGAAAATGTTAATCCCACCCATATTTAATCAACATCCATCCACCCATCCATCCTCCATCCATCCATCCACCCACCCATCCACCTATCCATCCACCCATCTATTCACCCATCCATCCATCCATCCATCCACCCATCCACCCTCTGATCCACCCATCCATCCATCCACCCATCCGTCCACCTATCCATCCATCCACCCATCCATCTATCCACCCATCCATCCACCCACCCACCCATCCATCCATCCACCCATCTACCCATCTATCCACCCATCCATCCATCCACCCATCCACCCATCTATCCACCCATCCATCCATCCACCCATCCACCCATCTATCCACCCATCCATCCATCCACCCATCCATCCATCCACCCTCCCATCCATCCACTCATCCAACCACCCACCCATCCATCCATCCATCCACCCATCCATCCATCCTCCATTGAGATGAACACTTGGGTCCAAGTCACTCAACTGTGCAAATGTTAATCCCTTCCATATTCCATCAACAGCAGGACGTGGGTCCAACTCATTCAAGTGTGCAAATGTTAATCCCTTCCCTCCTTCCTCCATGGAGAGGAGTTGGGTCCGTAACTCAATTGTGCAAATGTTAATCCCTTCCGTCTGTCCTCCATCCAGATGAGGACTTGGGTCCAACTCACTGAAGTGTGCAAACGTTAATCCCACCCATATTGTATCAGGACATGGGTCCAAGTCACTGAAGTGTGTAAATGTTAATCCCATCCATATTCAATCAACATCCATCCACCCACCCATCCATCCACCCATCCACCCACCCATCCCCCATCCATCCATCCACCCTTCTATCCACCCATCTATCCACCCATCCACCCATCCGTCTATCTGTCTGTCTGTCCATCTATGCATCCATCCCTCTGTCTATCCAGGCGTCTGTCTATCTACTCTCTGTCTGTCTGTCCATTCATGGATCCATCCATCCATCTGTCTATCCACATGTCTGTCTGTCTATCTACTATATCTATCCACCTATCTGTCTGTCTGTGTGTCTATCTATACATCTCTCTGTCTGTCCAACCATCCATCCATCTATCCATCTATTCATGTATCTTATCTGTGTATCTATCTATCATCTATCCATCCGTCTGTCTATCTATCCACCTACCAGCCTGTCTGTCCATCCTTCTGTCCATCTGTCTATCCATCCATCTGTCCATCTGTCAGTCTGTCTGTCCATCCATCCATCTATCCATCTATCCATCTGTCTGTCTGTCCATCCATCCATCCATTTGTCTATCCATCTATCCATCTGTCAGTCTGTCTGTCTATCCATCTATCTGTCTGTCCATCCATCTGCCCATCTGTCTATCCATCTATCCATCTGTCAGTCTGTCCATCCATCCATCTACCCATCTATCAGTCTGTCTGTCTGTCCATCCATCCACCCATCTGTCTATCCATCTTATCTATCCATCTTTCAGTCTGTCTGTCCATCCATCCATCCATCTATCTAGGTATCAGTCTGTCTGTCTGTCCATCGATCCATCCATCTAGCTAGCTATCAGTCTGTCTGTCCATCCATCCACCCATCTGTCTATCCGTCTATCCATGTATCAGTCTGTCTGTCTGTCCATCCTTCCGCCCATCTGTCCATCCATCTCTCAGTCTGTCTGTCTATCCATCCATCTATCCATCTGTCAGTCTGTCTGTCTGGGTGAAGAACTCTGAAAAGGGACAAACTTTCTAGAACCATCTCCTTTCCCCGGGCCGTTGTGTGTGTGTGTGTGTGTGTGTGTGTGTGTGTGTGTGTGTGTGTGTGTGTGTGTGTCTGTCTGTCTGTCTGTCTGTCTGTCTGTCTGTCTGTCTGTCTGTGTGTGTGTACATCCTAGACTTCACCGGTCCATCTGCCATGACCGTTGGATTCAGAACCTTCTAGAACGCGGTGCCGTCTCCACCACCCTATCTAGGACTCGCTGCCCAGTGCTCCGGACAAGATGTCATCTGCTCATACACGTGTGTGCGTGCGTGTGCGTGCATGTGGCCCGGCCGGTCGCCCTGGGAAACGCCCTGGGTCACCATGATGATGATGATGATGATGCCCGGAGTTCACATCCTTCCTGGGTCACCATGATGATGATGATGATGATGATGATGATGATGATGATGATGATGATGATGATGATGATGGATGGGTGGATGAATGGATGGATGGATGGATGGATGGATGGATGGATGGATGGGTGGATGGATGGATGGATGGATGGTGGATGGATGGGTGGATGGATGAATTGATGGATGGATGGGTGGGTGGATGGGTGGATGGATGGGTTGATGGATGGGTCAATGGATGGATGGATAGATGGATGGATAGATGAGTGGATGGGTGGGTGGATGGATGATGGATGAATGGATGGATGGGTGGATGGATGAATGGATGGATGGGTGGCTGGCTGGGTAGATGGATGGATGATGGGTGGGTGGGTGGATGGATGAGTAGATGGATGGATGGATGGATGGATGGATAGATATATGGATGGGTGGATGGATGGGTGGATGGGTAGATGGATGGATGGATGGGTGGATGGATGGATTTGTGGATTTCCCCCTTAGGCCACCAAAGACCTAAGTTCTTCTCCTCCTGTCTCTCTGTCTCCAGGTGCAGAGAAGTTGATCCTCCACATACAGAAGCACAGCATCCCCTTCGCCCTGGCCACCAGCTGAGGGACTGAGGCCTACCAGGCCAAGACCAGCACACACCGGGAGCTGTTTGGTGCCTTTCACCACGTGGTGCTGGGTGATGACCCCGAGGTCAAGGCAAGCAAGCCCGCCCCGCACATATTCCTGGCCTGCGCCCGCAGGTTCTCCGGACATCTTCCTGGCCTGCACCCGCAGGTTCTCTCCTCATCCCCCCCCTCCCGTCAACCAGGTAAACCGAGGCCTCGGGCCTCGGGTCCACTGCATGGACCACACACAGAGAGACACACAGAAAGACAGACATGGACGGATACACAGATACACAGACCAGACAGACAGACAGACAGACACAGAAACACACAGATAGACGCAGAGACGGACACAGAGACACAGATAGACACATGGACAAACCAGACAGACATGCAGACAGACAGACAGGCAGATAGACACACAGACTGACAGGCAGACAAACCAGATAGAGACACAGACACAGAGACAGACTCATAGACAGACAGACAGACCACAGAGACACGGACAGACAGACACACTCCGATAGACAGACAGACACACTGACAGAGAGATAGACACACAGACAGACAGACACAGAGACCAGACAGATAGACAGACAGACAGACACAAGAGACGGGACAGACACACAGATCACAGACCTACCAGACAGACCACAGAGACACAGACAGACAGACACACTGATAGACACACAGACAGACAGATAGACACAGACAGACGCACAGATACACAGACCACGCAGACAGACAGACAGACAGAGCACAGAGACACGGACAGACAGACACACACCAATAGACAGACAGAGAGATAGGCATACATACGCAGACAGACACACAGACAGACAGACTACAGAGACACACAAATAGGCATATAGACAGACAGACGGATACAGAGACAGACACACACAGATAGACAGACACAGAGACACTTGGCCAGACACAGACAGACACACATACAGAGACAGACAGACAGACATAAGAGTCCAGACAGACAGATACACAGAACAGACCAGACAGACCGACCACAGAGACACAGACAGACAGATATAGGGACAGACAGACACACAGAGACAGACAGAGAGACACGGACAGACACACAATCACACAGACAGATGGACGGATGGAGAGACGGATGGACAGACGGCCCCAGGGGAACAGGGAGGGAGACTCCTTGGCACAGTGCTCACCTGGCCCACACCAGGCCCTGGGTGGGGGAGGCCTCGAAATCACACACAGAACATGCCAGTAGGCACGCCGTGGCTCAAAGGTCATCTTCCCTCCTTCCTTCCCTCCTTCCTTCCCTCCTTCCTTCCTTCCTTCACTACTTCCTTCACTCCTTCCTTCCTTCCCTCCCTCCTTCTTTCCCTCCCTCCTTCCTTCCCTCCTTCCTTCCCTCCCTCCTTCCTTCCTTCCCTCCCTCCTTCCTTCCCTCCTTCCTTCCTTCTCCCCTTCCTTCCCTCCTTCCTTCCATCCTTCTTTCCCTCCTTCCCTCTTTTTTCCCTCCTTCCCTCCCTCCTTCCTTCTTTCCCTCCATCCTTCTTTCCTTCCCTCCTTCCTTCCTTCCTTCCCTCCTTCCTTCTTGTTCCTTCCCTCCATCCTTCCTTTTCATCCTTCCTTCCTTCCCTCCTTCCTTCCTTCCCTCCTTCCCTCCTTTCTTCTTTCCTTCCTTCCTACCCCCTTCCTTCCCTCCAACACTGGGCACCCGGCCCACCCCCCGGCCGACCTCTCACTCCGCGTGTCTCTCTCGTCCTCTGACCCTGCAGTGCCTGGTGCTGGAGGACACGCCCCACGGCATGGCGGTCGCCCAGGCAGTGGGGATGCAGGTGGTCATGGTGCCCCGCGTCCAGCTCAACCCCGAACTCAACGGCCGGGGCCACCCTGCTGCTGCCCTCCTTGGGTGACATACAACCCGAGCTCTTCAGCCTGCCCGCCTTCAACTGACCTGCGGACGGACAGACAGACAGACATAAGGACACTGGACACAAGGCCAAGACCTGACCCATCCCAGGGCCTCCCTGACCTCTGGAAATAAAGGGAATGAACACAGGAAGTGCCTCACTGAGTCACGAGTGGATGGATGGATGGATGGGTGGGTGGATGGATGGATGGATGGATGGATGGGTGGATGGATGGATGGATGGATGGATGGGTAAATGCATGGGTGGATGGATGGGGATGGATGGGTGGATGGGTGGATGGGTGGATGGATGGGTGGATGGATGGATAGGTGGATGGATGGATGGATGGGTGGATGGGTGGGTGGATGGATGGATGGGTGGACGGATGGATAGATGGATGGGTGGATGGGTGGGTGGATGGATGGATGGGTGGATGGATGGGTGGATGGGTGGACCGGTGGATGGGTGGACGGATGGATACATGGATGGGTGGATGGGTGGGTGGATGGATGGATGGGTGGATGGATGAGTGGATGGGTGGACGGTGGATGGGTGATGGGTAGATGGGTGGATGAATGGATGGATGGGTGGATGGGTTGATGGATGGATGGATGGATGGATGGATGGAGGGGTGGGTGGATGGGTGGATGGATGCATGGGTGAATGGATGGATGGGTGGATGGATGGGTGGATGGGTGGATTAATGAGTGGATGGATGGGTGGATGGATGGGTGGATGGATGGATGGATGGATGGATGGATGGGTGGGTGGATGGATGGGTGGATGATTGGATGGATGGGTGGATGGATGGGTGGATGGTTGGATGGATGGATGGGTGGATGGGTGGATGTATGGGTGGGTGGATGGGTGGGTGGATGGGTGGATGGATGGATGGGTGGGTGGATGGGTGGATGGATGGGTGGGTGGATGGATGGCTGTTATATCCTGCCCAGGCCCCTCCTCTCCCCCTCTGCCTGTGGGATTTGTTCCATTTGGTTTTGTGTCCTCTGGTGCTGCAGACGGTGGGTGATCAGCCTTGGGTCTTAAAATATCAGGCTGTGCTGAGAATAGCTCAGTCTCTTGCTCTTCAAGGCCAGGGTGGGGCTGAGGGCTGGGAATCAACTGGGTCAAGGTGAGAATAAGAGCAATAACAGTATTAACAACAACAATGACATGAATAACAATAGCAATAATAACAACAATCATAGTATGAGTAACAATAACAGCGATCATATCTATAACAATAACAATCACCCATCAACACATCATCCATAACAAGGACAGTAACAATGGGAACAACAACAATCACAGCAATCATAGCAATAACAATAACAATAATAGCCATTATAACAACCAAATAACAATAACAATGACATTAATAAGAGTAACAATAACAATAGAAGCAATAATAGCAATAAACAGAGTAATAGTAGCCATAATAACAATAACTATAACAATAACAATAATAAGTTCAATAACATCGATAATGATAACAGTAACAATAACAGTAACAATAGCAATAATAACAATAACAGTAACAGTAATAACAATTACAGCAAGAATCACAATAACAGCAAAACAATAGTGATAAGAACAAAGACAACATCAATCACCATGACAGTAACAATAGTAACAATAATAATAACCATAACAGTAATCATAAAAGTAAGAGCAATAACAGCAATAATAATAATAGCAGTAATAACAGCAATCACAGTAATAATAGTCATAATAACAATAACATTAACAACAAACAATAAGAACAATAACAATAAGAATTAACAATTACAATTCCAACAACAGCAATAACCATAATAGTAATAACAATAGTAACAAGAACAATAACAGTAACAACAAAAATAATACAATTCCATCCATCCATCCATGCGCCCATCCATCCACCCAACCATCCATCCATCCATCCACCCATTCACCCACCCATCCATCCATCCACCCATCCATCCACCCAACCACCCATCCACCCACACATCCATCCACCCACCCATCTACCCATCCATCCATCCATCCATCCACACATCCATCCACCCATCCACCCATCCGTCTAACCAGCCCTCCATCCACCCATCCATGCATCCATCCACTCATCCATCCATGCATGCATCCATCCACCCATCCATCCATCCACCCACCCATCTATCCTTCCATCCACCCATCCATGCACCCTTCTATCTACACATCCATCCATCCACCAATCCATCCATCCATCCATCCATCCATCCATCCATCCTTCCATCTGCCCACGCACCCATCCATCCATCCACCCATCCATGCACCCTTCTATCTACACATCCATCCATCCACCAATCCATCCATCCATCCATCCATCCATCCATCCATCCTTCCATCTGCCCACGCATCCATCCATCCATCCACCCACCCATCCATCCACCAATCCATCCATCCATCCATCCATCCATCCTTCCATCCGCCCACGGATCCATTCATCCATCCACCCACCCATCCACCCATCCATCCATGCATCCACCCACCCATCCATCCACCCATCCATCCACCCATCCATCCATCCATCCACCCACCCATCCACCCATTCATCCATGGATCCACCCACCCATCCATCCACCCATCCATCCACCCATCCATCCATCCATCCACCCACCCATCCACCCATCAATCCATGCATCCATCCACCAATCCATGCATCCATACACCAATCCATCCATCCATCTCTCCATTCATCCATCCATCCATACACCCTCCCATCCATCCTTCCATCCACCCATCCATCCATCCACCCATCCACCCATCCATCCATGCATGCATCCACCCACCCATCCATCCATCCATCCACCCATCCATCCACCCATCCACCCATCCATCCATCCATCCATCCACCCATCCATCCATGCATCCATCCACCCATCCATCCATCCATCCGTCTGTCAATCCATCCATCCACCCACCCATCCATCCTTCCATCCATCCATCCATCCACCCATCCACCCATCCATCCACCCATCCACCCACCCATCCACCCATCCAGCCATCCATCCACCCATCCATCCATCCATCCATCCACTCATCCGTCTAACCAGCCATCCATCCACCCATCCATGCATCCATCCACTCATCCATCCATGCATCCATCCACCCATCCATCCATCCACCCACCCATCCATCCTTCCATCCACCCATCCATCCATCCATGCATCCATCCGTCCATCCATCTATCCATCCATCCATCCACCCATCCATGCACCCTTCTATCTACCCATCCATCCATCCACCAATCCATCCATCCATCCATCCATCCATCCATCCTTCCATCCGCCCACGCATCCATCCATCCATCCACCCACCCATCCACCCATACATCCATCCATCCACCCACCCACCCATCCATCCACCCATCCATCCACCCATCCATGCATCCACCCACCCATCCATCCACCCATCCATCCATCCGTCCATCCATCCATCCATCCACCCGCCCATCCACCCATCCATCCATGCATCCATCCACAAATCCATGCATCCATACACCCATCCATCTATCCATCTGTCCACCCACCCATCCATCCATCCACCCTCTCATCCATCCTTCCATCCACCCATCCATCCATCCATCCATCCACCCATCCATCAATGCATGCATCCACCCACCCATCCATCCATCCATCCACCCATCCATCCACCCATCCACCCATCCATCCATCCATCCACCCATCCATCCATCCATCTGTCTGTCAATCCATCCACCCATCCATCCACCCACCCATCCATCCTTCCATCCATCCATCCATCCACCCATCCACCCATCCATCCACCCATCCACCCATCCACCCATCCACCCATCCATCCATCCATCCACCCATCCATCCATCCATCCATCCATCCATCCATCTACCCAGCCAGCCACCCATCCATCCACTCATCCATCCACCCATCCATCCATTCATCCATCCATCCATCCATCCATCCATCTACCCATCCATCCATCCATCCACCCATCCACCCATCCATCCATGCATCCATCCACCCATCCATCCATGCATCCATGCACCCATCCATCCATGCATGCATCCATCCATCCATCCACCCATCCATCCATCCATCCATCCATCCACCCATCCATCCATCCCTCCATCAACCCATCCATCAATCCAATCCATCCATCCATCCATCCACTCTTCTTTGTTATTGGGGGTGGGGGTAGGGAAGGGGGCAGGCTCTCTTGGTTCTTGAATTCAGCACCCTGGGTTCCCTGGACCCCTGAGTGACCCTGAGCCCGAGAGACCAAGATGGCCCCACTTCCGGTTTGCTGGTGGAGCTCAGAGTTTCCTCATGGAGTTTCCTGTCCCTGGGGTGGGGCCTTGGGCCCCTGGGAGCCATAGAGACACCAAGATGGTGCCACTTCTGGTTTCCTGGTGGTTTCCTTGGAGACCAGGCACCTGACTTCCTATTCCTCTTCCTCTTTCTCCTATGATGCTTATTGGTATTATTACTATTGTTGTTGTTGTTACTGTTATTGCTGTTGTTACTATTGTTATTAATATTGTTATTACTGTTACTGTTGTTGTCGTTGCTATTGTTATTAATATTATTACTATTGTTATTATTGTTACTATTGTTACTATTTTTATTACTCTTACTGTTATTGTTGTTACTATTGTTATTACTCCTATTGTTTTGGTTATGAACATAGTTCCTACTCCTATGTCTACATTGTTGTTATGATTATTGCCATTATTGTTATTATTACTCTCAGTTTTACTATTATTACTCTTGGTATTTTTATTACTGTTGTTTTTACTGTTATTGTTACTATTATTACTTCTATTATTGTTATTGGCATTGCTATAGTTATTGCTGTTATTAGTATTGCTATTGTTGTTTTTGATACTATTGTTACTATTATTATTACTATTGTTATTAGTGTTATCATTACTGTTGTTATTACTGTTATTTCATTATTACCATTGTTCTTGTTGCTATTACTGTTGTCACTATTGTTATTGTTACTGTTATTGTTGTTACTATTATTACTGTTATTATTGTTATACTTGTTATTGTTACCACTATTAGTAGTATTATTACTATTGTTATTACTGTTGTTATTACTATTATTTGTATGATTGATATTATTATTATTGTTACTATTATTACTACTGTGGTCGTTGCTATTGTTATTGCTATTATTACTCTTAACATTGCTATTTATATTACTGTTATTTCTATTATTGCTATTTTTGTTCTTGTTACTATTACTGTTATTGTTGTTGTTTTTATTACTGTTATTACTGTTGTTATTGTTGTTGTTACTGTTATTGTTACTATTGTTGTTGTCACTATTGTTCTTACTATTATTATTGCTATTGTTATTACTGTTGTTATTACTGTTATTTCTATTATTACTATTCTTGTTGTTATTGTTACTATTATTCCTATTGTTCTTGCTATTATTTCTGTTATTGTTGTTATTACTATTTTTATTTACTATTATTACTGTTGTTATTACTATTATTTCTATTATCACTATTGTTATTGTTACTGTTGCTATTATTGTTATTACTGTTATTGCTATTATAATTACTCTTATTTCTATTATGATTGTTGTTGTTACTACTGTTACTACTGTGGTTGTTGCTATTGTTACTGTTATTACTATTGTTATTACTATTATTAATACTATTATTAGTGTTGTTATTACCATTAATTCTATTATTACTATTGTTGTTACTGTTGTTGTTGTTGCTATTATTAATACTATTATTAATACTGTTGTTATTACTGTTATTATCACTGTTAGTTCTATTATTACTATTGTTGCTATTGTTACTATTATTAGTATTATTGTTATTACTGTTGTTGTTACTATTGTTACTGTTGTTATTACTGTTATTACTATTAGTTACTATTATTATTGCTGTTGTTATTACTGTTGTTATTTCTGTTGTTATTACTATTATTTCTATTATTACTGTTATTATTACTGTTGTTACCGTTATTGTTACTGTTATTGTTATGATTATTACTATTGTTGTTACTGTTGTTACTATTATTAATACTATTGTTATTACTATTGTTACTGTTATTATTACTGTTGTCATTACTATTGTTTTTACTGTTGTTATTACTATTATTATTACTGTTATTGTTACTGTTATTATTACTGTTATTGTTACTGTTGTTATTAATATTACTATTATTGTTGTTGTTGTTATTGTTACTGTTATTACTACTGGGGTAGTTGCTATTGTTATTACTATTATTAAAACTATTGTTATTACAGTTGTTACTGTTATCATTAGTATTGTTATTACTGTTGTTTTTACTGTTATTGTTGTTATTGTTACTGGTGTTACTATTGTTATTGCTCTTGTTAGTGTTATTATTACTGTTGTTATTGTTACTATCACTGTTGTCACTATTGTTATTACTGTTGTTATTACTGTTATTGTTACTGTTGTTACGGTTATTGTTACTATTATTATGACTGTGGTTGTTACTATTGTTATTACTATATTATTATTATTATTACTGTTATTGTTTTACTATTGTTATTATTACTGTTGTTATTACTATTATTATTACTGTTATTGTTACTATTGTTATTACTGTTATTGTTGTTGTTGCTATTATTTCTATTGTTCTTTCTATTATTACTGTTATTGTTGTTGTTATTGTTACTCTTATTACTACTGTTATTATTACTTTTATGGTTGTTATTGTTATTATTATTACTCTTGTTGTGACTATTATTGTTGTTGCTATTATTAACACTATTATTACTGCTGTTATTATTACTGTTATTGCTATTATTACTGTTGTTGTTATTGTTGCTATTATTGCTATTGTTGTTATTAGTGTTATTGTTACTGTTGTTATTGTTACTGTCATTGCTGTTATTGTTACTATTATTACTACTGTGGTTGTTGCTATTGTTATTACTATTGTTATTCCTGTTATTATTACTGTTGTTGTTGTTATTCAGTTTATATTATTTTTTGGGTCTAGTCGTGGGGCCTGAACTCTGGGTCTGGGTGCTGTCCCTCTCGCTCTTCAGCTCAAGGCTAGCACTCTACCACAGCACCACTTCTGGCTTTTTTCTTTTTACTTATGTGGTGCTGAGCAATCGAACCCAGGGCCTCAGGCATGCAAGGCAAGCGCTCTACCACTAGCCACCTTCCCAGTCCCCAGAGGGTTTTAATAAAGCAAGCCTTAAGGAAGAAAGATAACATGAAGTGACAACTACAGAAATTCTACAGAGATGACACCTTTCACATTTCTGTCTTCCTTCTCTTCTCATACTTCAGAAAGCATTGACTAACATGATAAATATACTGCAATTATAAGTTAAGGATCAGTGTTTTTTTTTTTCAACCTGAAGCCTTTTTTCCATGATTCTTGACATAAACTTTTTGGGAGATTTTTTGGATTGTGATGGGATTCCACCCAAAACAAAGCCATGTATATCAAGAAAGTCAATATTTTCAACTCAGAGTACTAAACAAAATAGGGAGAAAATTAAATTAAGGTTAGCAATATATGTCAAGCACAAATATACACAATATCAAGATATCTTGAAATTGTATAGTTTTACTGGATAAAGTGGCTCAAACCTGCAATATTATCTACTTAGAAAACAGAGATTAGAGTATTGCAGTTCCAGGCAAGCCCAGACAAAAAAAAGAAGTTTCAGAAACTCTAACCATTTGCTGGGTGCAATGTGTCTTGCTTGTGTTAGGAGGACCGCAGTCCAAGCAGGCCCAGGCATAGTGATACTACCTCAAAATAAGCAACCAAACTACAATCTGCTGGTATGGCAATAAAAAAGATGCTGTTTCACAAGTATAGGATTTTGGGTTCAATCATCCAGTATTCCTAGGCATTTAAGTGTGTATCAGGGTAAGAATTTGGCATGTCTGAGGTCAAGACTTCATACTCATTTTACAAGCTCTAATAAAACCTTTGCCTCTTTTGTTATTTTTTTTAAAATATAGCATAACTTCCATGCCCAAACCAAATAATTTCCTATTAGAGATTTTCTCCTATCCATTAAGTAATATATTATGTGTTGGATACTGTTCTACTGAAATCACACTAAAGATCAAAAACCCATTGCCTTAGAAAGTGACTGCATTGGGAAAGAGAATCTCAAAGGTAGCATTTAAGTTGAACTCTCCTCCAAGAGAAGCAGAAGGCCTTGAATATTCCAAGGAAAGAGGACTCAGAAGGAGCCAACTCTGATCTTGGAGTTTTAGTTCCACCAACTCAGAGGGAATGTATTTACAGTGTTAATGCTACCCAATCTGTGGTAGTTTATTATTACAATTACTAGCAAACATGTGAAATCTATAAGACATGAAAAGTCATTGACTCTTGGGGTCCATGACTCAAATTTATAATCCTAATGATTAAGAAGGATGAGACTTGGGGGATAATGGTTTTCAGAATCGTAGGAAAATTCATGAGGTTCTATCTCCAATTAACTTCAAAAATTTCTGGGCTGGAGACATGGTTCAAATGGTAGAGTGACTACTGTTAGCAAACTGAGCATGAGTTATATTCAAGCCCCAAATTGGGATAAAGAACTTGTCCTTAGAATAATACTATGAGAAACAGAATTATGAATAGGAAAGCAGAAACAAAAGAAATAAACTTATTCATACAGACAAGGCTTCCCAAAATGAAATATGGCTTAAACTGTAATATTTAGGGTTTTCCTCCTATACAGTAGAAATAAATGGTATTTTGATTTGGCAAAACTAAAGTGTAAAACTGTATGCAATAAATAATCACATTACTTTTATGTTTCCATAATTTAAATTTCCTACAAAGTTATAGAATAGTGTAGCTTTTGAAAATAAACCAATGTTGCACTTTCAAATATGATTATATATCCTTGCAAGTGTTGTCTAAAACTGATCTACACTGAAATGATTGCCATTGGTATCTTTCTCAAGATTCCAAATGTTTATAATTTCAGCTGACCTTCCACAAAACTCATACACCAAAAATAACTTTTTAGTTTGTTCATGCAATCATAGGAATATAAACATATGTGTCAAAATGTTAATTACCTTAATCTGCTGTCATTAATGTAATATAACTAATACAATTAAGTATATACCTTGAGGAAAATAAGATTCTTCCTTCTAAATACATGCTTGCAGGCACACACACACACACACACACACACACATATTTACCACTCTGACTCAGGTTAGATTCCTGACATTGGGTATCAGACACTTATCTAATAATCAACCTTTCCTGCACAGATATAAAATACATTCATGTCCCGACCCGCAGGACGTCAACGAGGGCAGTGAACCTAAGCGAGAAGGAATGAAGGGACAAGAGACACGAAGAAGGACAGCAAGACAAGGATTCTGATCAAGCTGCCAAATTTTATTTTTTCACACTGGGGTATTTATATGCTTAGAATAAGGAAGCTTTTTCATTGGGCGTAGGAGCTGCAGGATCCTTGCTTAGGGCAGTGAAAAGGTGGTTGTTAGCAGCTACCGGGTGTTTGTATGGGGGGTGAAAAGGTGGTCGTTAGCAGCTACTAGGGGGTGAAAAGGTGGCTGTTAGCAGCTACCGGTATTTGTATGGGGCAGGATGAAAAGACCGGATTCTGTGAACAGACTCCTGATGTTCCAGTGAGATAGTCAAGCCTATCATGCAGATAGACTCCCTGCAGGGCTCTCGACACATTCATACTTCCACAATACAAAAATACCAGATCATTCAAAATAATGAAAATAATTAAAGAATCACCCAGCTCCTGTACCATCTACGCCCTGATTTCATTCATTTATGTCAATACATTTTTCATATCATAATTAAAATATTTTTGAGTCTCTCATTAGCAGACTGTAGGGAGCCGGGGCGAGACTCCGCCCACTCCCTTGCAGCTTTGAGGTAACCACCCCATATTAGACGGTGCTTGGCGGGACGCCTGAGCTTTGCGCGTGCGCGAGCCAGGTAGAGTCCCCAGCCAATCCCATGACACCTGGTGACGGTGAAAGGCAGGCGACCAACAATAGACCGACCCGCGTTCCTATTTCCCTATATAAGCGGCTATGTTTCGGGTGCACACTCTCTCGCGCTCAAGCTCTCCCATCAACTAAAAGGCTCTCCAATAAAGCGTGATCTGAGAAGACTCCTGGTGTGGTGGTCGTTCTTTCTCGCTGGTCGAGTAGATGGTCGCTACAAGTGGTGCCGAGACCCCGGGAACGAACCAGGGACGGGACCCGCGCAAGAGGCCGAACCGGAGCCAGAACTCAACACGCAGAGAGGGGACGTCGGTAAATATCCCCCGGTATGCTGTTCACTGTAGATTTAGATATTTATTGGTTGCTTGCATTGCTTCTTCCTTTGTGGTTTGTCTTTTTGATGGTGCGCACTTGCCTCGAGGAGGGAGGGTTTGATTTAATCCAGGAAGGACTCAAAGTACTAACGCAACATCAGGATAGTCTATCAGAGTCAGCATCCAGTAAGGGGGAGGAAAATAGGCCTAAAAGAAAAAGGGAAAAAAGACAAAAGGATCCTAAAGAATTAAAGCAGGAGGGACTGCAGCCCTCACAAAAGGAGAAGGGTTTTAGGGAGGGGGTCTCAAGGAGACCCCCATGCCCTTCTTTAAAAGCAAACCGGTTCTCAGCCCTACATGTGGAAGGGCGGGACCAAGAATATAGTAATCTTGTGAGTGACACAGAGGAAGAAATGTTAGAGGAGGAGGGAGAGCAGCTCGATCCAGCTGATAGTGAAGACTTAGAAGAGGCTGCGGCGGAGCACGAGGCAGACAGATATGGGGGGTGGCGCCCCCTAGGTGTGGGAGTACCGCAGCAGCCAGGAAGAGGAAACGGAGCTGCCCCTCACCCGTCGCCCCCCCCACCGTGCCCGCCGGCAGGGAAGAGTCACTTTATAAAAGAAAACACCTGGTCGCGGCTGGCAGCCGCTTTCCCAGTTTTTGAAAATCCAATTACTAATGAAAGAAATTTTGAGCCGGTTTCCTACTCCCAGTTAAAAGATTTAGTTGAGGCAGTCAGGACTTATGGAGTGACGGCTAATTATACCACTGCCCTGCTCCGAAGACTGACCGTCAATGCCATGACACCCACGGACTGGTTTGAGGTAGCCCGTACCTGTCTCAATCATGGGCAGTTCCTCGATCTCCGGTCTATTGTTCAAGACAAGGCTCAAGGCCAATACAGACAAAATGTCCGTGACGGGCACCCGGACTGGACCGTAGACATGCTTCTCGGGCAGGGAATCTACTCGGTAGACCAGACAGGATATCCCTTTGAAGTATACCGCCAGGTAAACGAGGTTTTTTACAGGTCCTGGCGAGCCCTTCCAAACAAGGGAGAGGTGGCTGGCAATCTAACAAAAATCATGCAGGCCCCTAATGAGCCATTTTCTGATTTTGTTGCCCGTATGCTAGAGACAGCCGAGCGGGTATTAGGAAATCTGGAAACAGCCATGCCATTTGTACAACAAATCATTTTTGAACAAAGCACCAAGGAATGTCAGAGGGCAATTACCCCAGTAAGAACTCAAAGCCTAGAAGCTTGGTTAAAAGCCTGCAGAGAAGTAGGTGGCCCCCTGACCAATGCGGGGCTGTCAGCTGCTGTCTTGTCGGCTGCCGGGGCCGCAAAAGATAGTAAAGGAAAAGGGTGTTTCTGATGTGGTCAGTTGGGACATTTTAGACAGCAATGCCCACAAAATGGTGGTCCTGCACAAAACATACCCAAGCCGCCAAGGACTCCAGGAGTGTGTCCTCGTTGTAAAAAGGGAAAGCATTGGGTCAACGAATGCAGGTCAGTTAGAGACATCAATGGACATTTTATCCCCCAAATTACTCCAAACACTAATTCGGAACAGGATCCAGAAAACGGAGAAAAGGGCCCTCGTCCCCAGGGCCCGAAAGTTTATGGGGCATTTCAGACTCTGGCTCCCGGACAGCACCCGCAACAACCCCCCAGCCAAAAAGAGCAACCTCAGGCTCCGCAGGGTTGGACCTCTGTGCCACCTCCGGACGGGTATTAACACAGCAGATGGGAGTCCAGATTGTGGAGACAGACATGACAGGACCCCTAGATGAAGGCACTGTAGGAATAGTTTTAGGACGCTCCTCCTCCACAATGAGAGGATTAATAATTTTCCCGGGAGTAATTGACCCTGACTATACGGGGACTATCAAGGTCCTCTGCCATGTCCCCCATGGAGTGGTGTCCATTTCTCCCAGGGACAGAATCGCACAGCTTCTGCTTTTGCCTTCTCTTCATGGCAACTTCCCTGCTAAGGAGATAGAGAGAGGAGATAAAGGGCTAGGCTCCACTGGAGTCGACCTTACATGCCTATCCATAACTTTAGACCAAAGACCCATGCTAACTCTCCAAGTGAAAGGGAGAAGATTTGAGGGACTGGTGGATACAGGGGCAGATCGAAGCATCATCCAAAGAGGGGAGTGGCCAAAGCAATGGCCAACTCAGAAATCCTCCCAGACCTTACAAGGGCTGGGCTATGCCGATGCCCCACAGTTAAGTGCAAAAGAATTGACTTGGAGAACAGACGAAGGCCAAGTTGGAAAAATGCAGCCATTTGTGGTAGATGTCCCTGTCAATCTTTGGGGAAGAGATGTGCAGCAACAGCTAAAGCTAACTTTAACTAATGATTATTCTGAGGCCAGTCAGAATATGATGAAACAGCAAGGATTTGTTCCAGCCTTGGGGCTTGGTCGGCGTCTCCAAGGATGCAAGGAGCCGATAGAGCCACTTCCTAAACAGGACAGGAAGGGTTTGGGTTTTTCTTAGGGGCCTCTGTAAACAAAGCTTCCACTGAAGGTGCGGTACCCATACCTTGGTTAACGCAAAAGGCGGTGTGGGTTCCTGAGTGGCCCCTCTCTCGAGAAAAATTGGAAGCAGCTCAAACTCTTGTCCAGGAACAGCTGCAGCTGGGGCATGTTGAGCCTTCAGTGTCATGTTGGAATACCCCAATTTTTGTGATCAAAAAGGCCTCCAGAAAATGGAGATTATTACATGACCTTAGAGCAGTAAATGCCCAGATGCAAATTATGGGACCCATCCAAAGGGGACTTCCACTGCTCTCTGCGTTACCTAGAGAGTGGCCTATTTTAGCTTTAGACATTAAGGATTGCTTTTTTTCCATACCTCTTTATGAAAAGGATAGGGAGCGCTTTGCCTTTACTTTGCCCTCGGTTAATCATGAAACCCCGGATGCTCGCTATCAGTGGAAAGTTCTCCCCCAAGGGATGGCTAATAGCCCAACAATTTGTCAATTGTTCGTGGGGGCTGCATTAACCCCTGTTAGGGAAAAATTTCCAAAAGTACGGATTGTCCATTATATGGATGATATCTTGTTGGCTGCTCCCTCGGTAGAGACTCTTCATAAGGTGTTTGGGCGGGTAACGTAGACCTTAGCTGACAGGGGATTGATTATTGCCCCTGAGAAGGTTCAGCCGACTAGTGTTGTTCAATTTCTGGGAACCATTGTTTCTCCTACTAAGATTAAACCACAAAAACTTTCCATTCGAACTGGTCATCTTAAAACACTTAATGATTTTCAGCAATTGGCAGGAGATATTAATTGGATAAGGGGGTTTCTTAATCTCCCTCGGTCAGAGTTGTTACCTTTATTTGCTATTTTGGAGGGTGACCCTGAAGTCACCTCCTCTAGATCCCTGACACCTTTAGCACTAAATTCCCTACAAAAGGTTGAGGCAGCTTTGTCTAGGGCTCAACTTTCACGGGTTGATTTAAAATTACCTATTTATTTATGTATATTAAAAACAAAAAATTATCCCACGGGGGTTCTTTGGCAAAATGGCCCCTTATTGTGGCTCCACTGCAATTCTGTGGGAGCAAAAACTGTTCAATATTTTCCTGAATTAGTGGCTAAACAGGCAATTTTGGGTATAAAGTATTGTTTAATGCACTTTGCAAAAATTCCAGATAAATTAATTATTCCATACACCCGTGAGCAAGTTGAAATTTTAGCAGCCACAATGGATATGTGGGCAATTCTTGTTTGCTCATTTCCAAATGTAATTGATAATCATTATCCTAAGCATCCTCTGCTTGCCATAGTTAACAAAAATTTAGTGTATTTTCCTGTTGTCACTTCAAAGGAGCCCTTGGCTGATGCTCTAACCATCTTTACGGATGGATCAAAATCTGGACAAGGTGCCTTTTTTGTTCTAGGACACAAACAGCCGGTGGTTTTTAATTTTCGGCCAAATGTCCCACAGGCTGTTGAATGTTTAATTGTGCTTGAAGTTTTTAAAAGATTTGATCAACCTTTTAATTTATTTTCTGATTCATTATATGTTGTAAATGCCGTTGCTTCTCTTGAAGTTGCTGCTTCAGTTAAGCAGGCCAGTACAATTTCTAATGTTTTGTTACAGATTCAATCCCTTATCTTAAACAGAAAACATCCTTTTTATATTGGACATATTCGCGCCCACTCTATGCTGCCGGGCCCGATGGCAAAGTGTAATGATTTGGTGGACCAGGCAACTCGGGCTGTGGCTCTGGTTGCTGCTGATCCTGTAGAATTGGCAAAAGACTTTCATAAATTGTATCATGTACCTGCTAATACCCTTAGGAAAAGATATAATTTGTCCAGGCATGTGGCAAGAGATATTGTTAAAGCCTGTAAATCTTGTGTTACCTTTCTTCATCCTCCCCATGTGGGGGTAAACCCCAGGGGGTTGAGACCAAACGCCCTATGGCAAATGGATGTTACTCATCTGACGGAATTTGGTAAGTTGAAATATTTACATGTGTCTGTGGACACCTTTTCTGGTGTCATTCATGCCACACCTCTGGCAGGAGAAAAGGTGTCTCACGTCAGAATACACTGTTTAGAAGCTTGGGCAGCTTGGGGAAAGCCCCTTAGACTTAAGACGGATAATGGCCCTGCTTATACTTCCCATGGTTTTCGCGCCTTTTGCGCACAAATGCAGGTTGCCCACACCACCGGATTGCCCTACAATCCTCAAGGACAAGGTATAGTGGAAAGAGCTAATCGAAGCATAAAAGAAATGCTTCAAAAGCAAAAAGGGGGAATTGCTGAGTCCGCGTCCCCCAGGGAAAGACTTTCTCTTGTGCTCTTTACCCTTAATTTTTTAATTCTAAATGACAACGATCAGTCTGCCGCAGATCGGCATATGACAAGAGACTCCATGGATACTAAAGACATGGTTATGTGGAAGGATGTTATTAATAATAAATGGTATGGACCGGATCCGGTAATAACGAGATCCAGGGGAGCTGTTTGTGTTTTTCCACAGAGTCAAGAAGTACCTCACTGGGTGCCAACGAGACTGACCAGGCCGGTGGAGACTGCAGCAGAACCCCCTCTTGAAGATGCAGCTGATCTTCCTGCTGTTAGCAACAGTGCTAATAGCAATCCCTGTGATAGCTAAACCGATGATGCTGTGGGCTGTTACAATTTACTGACTGGATTGCCTCTGCGGTGTCCTTTTCCAAAGAGCGGGTGGGAGTCGGAATGTTTTTAGCCTGCTGCTTGGGAGGATGAGTGGTCTGCCTATGGTTGGTCTGTCACCTTCGAGCCCAAACCAGAAGGGACAAGGTTGTTATCTTGCAAGCATTAGCCGCTTTGGAGAGTGGATCCTCACCCCAGATTTGGCTGTCGGCCCTAAGAGGCAGTTAAGCCTTACCATTCTGCATAGCCTTAGCACCCCGAGGGATCAGGGGATCCCATTGCACCGGGACAGGTATGCAATTTGCAATTTGGGACAGGGTGCAAGGCAAGTGCACTGCACTTGAGGAGATGGTTCTCATCTCCTCAAGAAGAGCATGCTGGGTTGCAAGTGGGTTGATGCCCAAGATCCCACCTCTGCAAAAAAGGCATCGGACAGGCCTGGTCATCACTGGGGAAGGCGCGCCCCTCAGGCGAAGGCCAGTGCAAGGTCCTAATGTTTTAGACAGAGGCCCAACCTCTACTCTTACCTGTTGCCAAAAAACAAAGAAGGGGGAACTGTAGGGAGCCGGGGCAAGACTCCGCCCACTCCCTTGCAGCTTTGAGGTAACCACCCCATATTAGACGGTGCTTGGCGGGACGCCTGAGCTTTGCGCGTGCGCGAGCCAGGTAGAGTCCCCAGCCAATCCCATGACACCTGGTGACGGTGAAAGGCAGGCGACCAACAATAGACCGACCCGCGTTCCTATTTCCCTATATAAGCGGCTATGTTTCGGGTGCACACTCTCTCGCGCTCAAGCTCTCCCATCAACTAAAAGGCTCTCCAATAAAGCGTGATCTGAGAAGACTCCTGGTGTGGTGGTCGTTCTTTCTCACTGGTCAAGTAGACGGTCGCTACAGCAGACAAAAATGTTATCATACAATAGAAAATGTAAGTAAAATTACTTTTCCCTGGGTAATCTTTTATATATATTATCAAAGACTTCGGTTTCCTTGTAGAGTCTGCTTCTGGCATTTTGCCCTAATGTCTAATATTAAATTACAAAGGACATGCCATATTCCTCAGTTCATTTTTCCTAAAGGTTATGCTATGGAGTTGAATCTGATTTGCTTGCTTATTCTAAATTAAATTTTCTCAACAACTTGAATTATTGTTTATGTTACTCCTAAACCATTTGAAATATCAAAAAGTACTGGAAATTCACTTTGACAATGATTTGTGAATGGCAACAATGCTTGTGGATGGAATGAAGGACTTGAATGATCTAGAGTTCCTTAAAAATGGCACTGTTCTTTAAAGGGCTGATCATTTAGTAAGCTTTAAAGTGTGGTCTTCTTATTTCATCTAAGAAGATAAAAGTATGCTTTTCATCACATTTTTGCCTTCAAAGCACTAAAATTATTTCCTTTGTACAGTTCAGGCCCAGCTACTACTGCAGTGAAACCCACAAGCAACTGCACAGCTGTGTTAGCTGCTCTAGAATTTGAAATTTTCTTCCAGTAGCCCTAGTGATTTGAGCCCAGATTCATGGGATAGTCACATAATCTACAGTTACAAATCACCACAATATACAAAGACTACATGCAAAATGAGGTTCAATTTTTTTCTTTGTTGTTTTCTTTTTGTCTTATTGATTGTCTTTTAAGGAGCTAGGAGCTGTGTATTTCTCATTATTGTTGATGTGACTTAAATAAATTACCAGATTTTTCAAATAAAATAAAGAGATAAAAAATACATATTTAGTCACAAAATAAAGCTAAACATTTGAGTGATTTTTTTTATTCTAGTCCTGTTCTCAGTTATCTTCATATAATGTCGAGGTGAGTCAAGCATATGTATAAATTGACATGTATAAGCACACAGAACTCTGGAATCTTTAGATTTTGATTTCTATATCAACTTCACCTAGAAAAGAAAATTATCACTCGGTTCATGTCTTAAGTAATCTACTTAATACGAGTTTTAATCATTTTTTTTTCTTTTAAAATAAATTTTTGCCAATCCTGGGTTTTATTTATTTTTCTTTCTTTCTTTATTATTTTTTAAATTGTGAAAATACCATACAGAGGGGTTACAATTACATGGGCAAGGTAATGACTACATTTCATATCAAGCATTGTTGCCTCCTCCTTTGTTTCCCCTTCCCATTCCTTCCAATCTCCTCGTTGGTATAATTTGTGGAGGGGAAGGGAAAAATAAATTGTTTAAATAGGGATACAGGTGGACCCATTGCAACAATGAGATGTACAAGATGTTATGTCGAAAAACCAACTTTACAAGTTTTATTAATTTTATCAGTAGATCTCATAATCTATGGAATTGATGCATTGCATAAGTATTTGATTTATTATTTCCACTGAATTAATATTACATTTATTTTATTTTTTTGCACATGAAATAATTACATTCTTGAGGATAAAACATCCCTGTTTTTCATTTTGGTTGCCAAAGTGGAAGTATTAGACATTTTGAAATTTTAAATTTAATTTTGAACCTTCAAATTTCACTAGGACGCCGGGCACTGGTGGCTCACGCTTGTAATCCTAGCTACTCAGGAGGCTGAGATCTGAGGATCGCCGTTCAAAGCCAGCCCGGGCAGGAAAGACCGAGAGACTCCTATCTCCAATAAACCACTAGAAAACCGGAAGTGGTGCTGTAGCTCACATGGAAGAGCGCTTGCCTTGAGCTGAAGAGCTGAGGGACAGCGCCCAGGCCCAGAGTTCAAGCCTCACGACCGACCAAAAAAAACAAAAACAAAAACAAAAAAACAAATTTCACTAGGACTTGAATTGTGTTACTTACAACTTTAGTGTTAAAATAAAGAGCATTATTAAATAGAAAGCAACATTATAAGTTATCACACCTTAATCCCTGAATTGACTTAATGATAAAAAAACAATTATATTTATATAACATGCTGTATATACTCAAACTATGAGATACAGAAACAGAAGACTTTTTTTTTGTTTTGGTTTGTTGTTCTTTATAGTTTGTGATGATTCTGTCTTCTTTACCTTATGCCTAGTGTATTCATTGTACGTCTTCAGGAAAGTGGGGGGTGGGCACAGAGCTTTAGGGAAAAGGGTGAAAAATTGCAGCAGTAGAGTTCATTGAACATTGATAAAAGTGAACTCTTTAACACATGGATGGGGACAGGACAAATGAGAGAACTGAAGACGTTTCATAAAAGGAAATGTACTCATTACTTGACTCATGTAATTGCAATTCCTCTATAAATCACCTTAATAATAACAACAGAGAATTTTTTAAGGTCAAACAGAATGTTGCTTGTTAGAATTCTAGATTTTTTTTGTTCACTGATTTGAGCTGGTTGAGTCTATCTCTGAAAATAGCTACATTGACATTCATTGGGTGAATTGTGAGCTACTAGTATATAAAAGTCAATTATGATTGCTTGTATGTTTTTTGAGACGCTGATTTATTTACTTCTTTAATTTGTCTACAGGTTTTTGGTTGGGCTTGTTCCTGTTTTTCAAAAGACCTATTGGTGCATAATTAGTGCGGATTCAAGATTGTTCTAATTTATTGCTGTACATACTCAAAGCTATAAATTTTCTTCTGAGTATTGCCTGTGCCCTCGTGTCCCAGGGGAGGTAGTATTTTGTGTGTTCACTTCCACTGAATTCCATAAACCTTGGAACTGACCTCCATATCTCTTCAGTGACTCACTGATGATTTAGCAATGTGTTATTCAGTCTCTGCGAGTTTCAGAATTTTCTTTAATACCTTTTGATGTCAAGACCTAATTTGGTCCCATCATGGTTTGACAGGATACAAGGAGTAATTTCATTTTTACTTTTGAATTTTCACAGATTTTCCTTGTGATCTAAGATATGACCTATTTTGGAGAACATTCCATGGGCTGATGAGAGGGATATATATTGCGATGCTGCTAGGTGAAATATTCTGTAGATATCTATTAGGTATAGCTTGTCATTGCAGTTATTTAGGTCTGAAGTTTTTTTGGCTAAGGTTTTACCTGGATGGCCTGTCCAGTGGTAAGAATGATGTGTTCAAGCAACCAACAATGTGTTTGGATGCATGCATATTTTTAGGTTAAGTAATATTTGTCTGATGAATTTGGGAGCTCTAGGATTCAGGGCATTGATATTTAGAATTGTAATATCGCCATGATGGAGAGTTGTCTTTATCAATATTTAATGTCCTCCTTTGTCTCTTTTTACTTTCATTCCACTTTTAATTTAAAGCCTATTTTGTCTAATATTTGTATAGCTACTCTGGCCTGTTTATGAAGTCCATTTTTAATTTGTAAAAATGATGTACAGAAGGGTTACAATTACATAGTCAGATATTGAGCACCTTTCTTTTGAATAGTGTCACTTCTTCCCTCATGTTCTCCCAGTTTTTCCCTTTCAACCTCCCTCCCCCATAAGTTGTATAGTTCATTTTCAATGTAGTGTCTATTGAGTAGCACTGCTACATTTGTTGACCCTTTGTCCCACCATTTCTGTGTTTCCCCTTGCCCTTTCCAAACTTACATATAAAACCAAAGGTACAGAAATAAAAACAGCAACAGAAGACAGAAGGAAAAAGCAAAATAATAAAACTCTCATTATCATTTCTTGGAGATCATTTTGATGAACATTATTTTATATGATAATGTTGATATAGCTATTGAGCCTTTGTGATCCTCTCCAAAGGGCATCCTCCATTTGATCTCACTGTATAAATTTTTAGAATCCCATATAATTTATCATGTCCAAGTCTAATGTTTTCACTTTTATCATCCAAGTGTGTTTACTTGTAGAATTATAGGCACATTCTAATACAACAAATGAGGGAAATCAAGCAACCTACATATATATGTATGTATGTATATATATATGTATATATAGATATATAGATATATCTATATATACATATATATATATATATACAAGACATATATACTTTTATTGGTCACTATTTACAAGTATGTATGTATGTATGTATACATATATATATACACATAAATATTCAAATTCCATTCATCCATCAGAGACAATAATATTGTACCATTCTTAAGGAAAATGAAACACGCAGAAATAATAATGTTAAGTGAAATTAACTGCACCCAGAGAAACTTAGGTTTCCTCACTTGTGGTAGATAACAGCTGCTTCTAAATGTAAATTTATAAACATTTATTAAACATACTGGATGGTATGCAAACAGATACAAATGAATTATCTGAAGTGTCAGAGTCTATGTAGTGTGAAAATATTATCATTCTCTTAAAAGATTAAGTCAAAGCCCAACAAAATAAATGCCAGTAAATGTGTAGTGCAAGAGAGGACAGTGGGGGGCAATGTGAGAGGGGTAGGAAATTGAAGGGGAAAAGGTTAGGCAAGAAACCATTGCATACTTCCCAGATTTGAAATATACAAAGCAAGGGGTAGTGTGAAATTGGGGTGAAGATGTTGAAGTGGTAACACAATTCCAGGTGCATTGTACACATAAACTGCTTTGTTAAATGGCAAGTAATTCCATACATGACATAATATTGAGATACGTAAAGACTGGGCTTGATTGGGAGGGATGGATGAGAATGTTGAAATGGGTGAAATTGATCAAGATGCTCTGTATCCATAAACTGTTTCAGTGAATAGCAACTCCTTTGTACAAGTAGTTAAAGATATTAAAATATTCAAAAAATTAATTATGATTGTTGAATAGAGAGTTTAACCTCAAATCAATTCCCATTTAAAAATATTTTTAACCTGGAGGTTTGGAGAATCAAATTCCAATAATAAAACATTATGAATCTTTTTTTCTGAAAATTTGAAATTTAAATAAAAATTCTTTTGCTTTTTGTCAGCAATTGGGCTGCTATAAGAGAATACTTCAACGTAAGTGGCTTAAAAACATCAGGAGTATATTACCCATACTCTAGAAGCTTGAACATTGGTTATAAAAATGGTTATTCAAAGCAATTCCTTGTCTTATGGGGGGTCTACTTTCTGGTTCATTATAATTTATTTGCTGAACGTTCACATGGCAGAGTAGTTATATTGGGCTTCTTTTATCAGGATCATTATTTCAGGGTCATCTCTGAAAAGTTGATTTTAATGTCACCAGACAGAGAATACAATTTCAAAATGTGTATCTGGAAGTAGTTACATCGTCCAATATATTTTGCAACTTTTGCTTTAACTCTTAGTGTAGTGTATCATTTGGATATTATTTCATAAGAAATAATAACTTAAGGACAAACCTATATCGTGTAAATTATGTGAATGATTCTTCTTAACAATGGGAATAATTATAGTAATGGCAAAGTGAAGTACGATTGTTTAGTGGCTCTTGAATCACATCATAGGTAATCATGTAAACATGGTGCAATATTTCTAAGGCCCTTCTGATGTATTTGAACAATCTCCAATGAATTAATTGTTTTCAGAAATACAGATCTCCTTTGATTTTAATTACTGTCTGCTATTAGGACTCCCACAGACACCAAAATTAGAGGATGCTAATTTCTCTGAAAAAATACATAATGTAATTGTTATAATTAATATAACATGAAGAATGTAATATTATTAGCATTATAAATACCAGAGTTCACATTATATAATACATTGACATCCTTTGGTTACATCAATTTTTAGAATATTTATAACTAAATGTAAATTGTTTGCAAATAGTTATTTAATGATGTATAAAAAATGAGAAAAAGATTTGTGTACATATTTACTACAGATGCAAACAGATTCAGGTGGTTATTTATGATCCCTCATTTGTTGGTTTCATTCATCCATAGAGAACATGCAGAGAAGTGGCAATTGAAACCTTGCATTTACTAAAGAGTTAACTTACATGAAATTTATGTTCTGCTAAATATCAGATTTTATAAATTAAATTGTTTTTGTCCCTTCCTTCCTTCCTTCCTTCTTTTCTTCTTTCTTTCCTCCCTCCTTCCCTCCATCCCTACCTCTCTCTTTCTCTCTTCTTTCTTTCTATTTCTTGTTTCTTTGTTTTTTCTTTCTTTTTTCTTCCATTCTTCATTTCTTTTTTTTACTCAGAATACTTCTTAACACTATAGAAAAAATACCAAATGTTGTACTCCAATGTGTTATGACGAATTATAACTATTAAATAGATTAATATTAATTTTAATAACCTAAGCTATATCTTAAAACAAAAAACTAAAAACCACTAAAAAGCACTTCACAAAAATGCAGGATATGTAACAAATATTACTTTTCATGTCATTGTTTATTTCTTCAAACTAAAATAAGAATTTAGACATAATATTGTACATGTCTGTGTGTGTGTGTGTGAGAGAGAGAGAGAGAGAGAGTGTGTGTGTGTGTGTGTGTGCGTGTTTTGTTCTTGTGATTTGAACTCAAGGCCTATCCTTTACTTTTATTCACTCAAGGATAGTGCCCTAACATTTGATCCACAACTCCACTTCTGGCTTTCTGTGTGTGTGTGTGTGTGTGTGTGTGTGTGTGTGTGTGTGTGTGTGTGTGTGTGTGTGTGTGTGTGTGTGTGTGTGTGTGTGTGTGATTAATTGAGATGTGTCTCACAAACTTTCTTGCCAAGGCTGGCTTTGAAGTCCAGCTTCCAGAATAGCAAGGATTAGAAGCTTGAGACACTCATATTCAGCACAGATATAATATATCTAAGAATAAAATAAATTTCTTATTATTTGAATTCCAGAGGTCAATTTAACAAATTAACATTTAGATATTTATTTAGTTATTAAATCTGAACCTGTACTGTGGAAAAATACTTTTCATTTTTATGAAAAAATATGCACTAAAGGTTTCAATGACAGAATCTTTGGACAAATTGAATACTCTATTATTCAAAAGCGACAAAAGGATCATTAATCAAATTTCTCATGTAAGCTAAAATCAATAGGATCTATCAGGCTGACTGAAGCAATTTGTCATTAACTTTAAATTTTATCTATTGCAGCTACATGATTTTCTATTCTTTTTACCCTAAACTTTTTTGACATAAAATTTAGATTCATACATTTTTTTGAATATGCAGAAATCTCAGTTACTGGTCATGTATTTCTGAGATTTGTGTACCAAGTCATTTCAGAGAAACACTGAATTTCATATATTTTATGTCAACACTGATTTTTAGAAATTGAATCAATCTCAATATGAGCTAACTAAAGCAAAATATTCTATGACTTATCCAATTATTCCTATATATTTGAATATAACATTATTGAATGGCAGGAAATTCATATTATACCTACTCTGTATAGAAGTTATAGTATTCATTTTTCCTTCAACTAGAAAGAATGAACCTCACTATAAATGACAAAAAAACTTGAATATAAATGCCATAAAATTATGAAAAATTCAAGTCATTATGAGTTAGATTAAATAGTCATTTTTGAAGATCAAAAATGAAATCTCTTGAAGCTTCCTTATCTGTTAAATAAAATGTATTTGCAGTCTAAATATTTCATTCATCTCTCCAGCAATTGTATAACCAAACCAACTCCATGCCAAATAGCTCCTCTGATTAATTGAAGTAAATACTTAGGAACAGAAGTTATCACAATTGTACAGAAATATCTACCCACCATTCTAGAAATTAACTCTGAAATCATAAAGGATTGGGATTAATAATTAGTTTTCACTATGTTGCCATAAAGAGGTGGTGAACCTTTTCAAGTGGGCACAGCTGTAGAGATTTGGTCACTGAGAACTTGTGATCAGAGGACGTTAAGATCCAAGTCCTTTCCTATTCTTCCTTCTTTTTCTTCTCTGTCTCCTTCTCATTTTCCTTCTCCCTCTCTCTCTACCCCTCTTTCTCCCTCTCCCACTCCTATTCCTCCTCTTCTTTTCTTCCTGGCTTCCACGAATATACATACTCCATCACATGTTCCTGACATGGGTACTGTGTCAACCCAAAGCAATGAGGATAAGAAACATAAACTGAAATGTATAAAATCAGAAGCCAAGATTAATCTTTCCTCCTTTTAAGTTGATTTCATAAACTATTTTGTCATATTAATAGGAGACTGACACAGCATGCTCTCATTTATTATAAGGGATAAGATTTACTGGAAAAAATCTGACCAACATTGCCCTAATGAAATGATTGATTAAATTAATATTATAGTAGGGCAAATCTACTTTAAAATATCAGTTATACTTCAAAAAGAGGCAAAAAATTTACCACTATGGTTTGCTATGACAAGACATCAGAATTCACCCTTTTCCTCAAGGAAATAAATCTGTAATTGGCACTATTGTCAATTTCACAAATGATTTAATAAGACTGAAGAACAAATTTCAACTCAAACTGCATGATATAAAATTTACTTTGTCCCTGTAAAGAACCTTTGTATTCTATCTATGTTTGGTCCCTAAAATGACTTGCATTTTATTCTAATCATATTTTTAATAAACTTTAAGTATGTGATTGGGGGTTGCTGTTTGACCAGGCAGTTTATAAATAGTGTTTAGTGAGTTATTTTGTTTTCCTTTTTTCTTTCCTGAGGTTTGAACTCTTTGCCTGGGAGCTGACCCTGAGCTCCTTTGGATGAACACTAGAAATCTATCACTGGAGGAACAGCAGCACTTTCAGATTTTTCTCAGATTTCACTGGAGATAAGAATTTCATGGACTTTCCTGCCTGGGCTGGCTTCAAACCTCAATCCTCAGCCTCCTGAGTATCTAGGATTACAGGCATGAGCTGCTAGTGCCTGTCTTAATACAATGCTTCTTTTTTTTTTTTTTTTTTTTTGCCAGTCCTGGGTCTTGAACTTAGGGCCTTGACAATGGGCACTGTCCTTGAGCTTCTTTTCCTCATGCTAGCACTCTGCAACTTGTGTCACAGTACCAATTCCAGCTTGTTTTGTTTATGTAGTACTGAGGAATCAAACCCAGGGCTTCTCACTACCACTAAGTAAGTCTACCACCAAGCCACATTCCTAGCCCAGTACAATGCATCTTAATGATCATTGTCTCTCATCCTTCTCAATCCTATCTCATCTCTCAATTTACATAATTTTGTAGAAGATTCACTGACTCACAATGTCATATATAGTCACTTAGAGGATATGTCACAATTCGTATTTTATTGATAGTCTCATTCATCAACATATTAAACTTATGCATTACAGAATTCTGTGATTTTAAATGCTAAATTAACACTCAGATTCACCCACTACTATTCTAAAATTTTTCCTAAGGTTAATGCAAATGCAATCTGTAATTCTTCGATAAAGTACAATGATTCATAGAAAGTTAAGAGTTGGACTATGAACATCACCTTCAGTTCTAGAACATTTTATCATTACTACCCCCTCAAAATACTCCAATATTTATTAGTAGTCACTTCCTGTCATCATTTCAACCTACCCTCCACTTGACCAACCTTACTTCATAGTCTACCACTACAGATGTGCCAATTTTAAAAAGCTCATTTAATTAGAAAATGCAGTCTATTTTATGCATTTCTCCCATGTAATATTAGTGTTTCCCAAGTAAGTTCATGTAAATTTTTCTGACAGATAGACCATATTGTTTTGTATACATGTATAGAATTATATAATGTCCTCAATGGGCATTTCAATATTTTATTATATATTATTGTAAAAGGTTTTGCTATCTATATTCTTGTACATGTGTCTCATTGGTCATGTGTTGAAATCTATTTTGTATATAAAACTATGACTTAAAATGCTGGATAATAGAGCAACTAGATGTGTAGTATCTTAAAGATTGCCAGTATGTTTAATAAACTGACTATATCACTGTAAGTGCTAAGCAACAATGTATAAGGATTCCAATTTCTACATAGTGGTTGTGCAGTGCTATCTTATTGTTGTTTCTATTTCCACTAATCTCTATATGTATGCAATGTCTAGGTATGCTATGATCTTTTAATATGTTCTTTGGTTGTTGGTATATTATTACAGAGATATGTATTTGGATTTTTGGATAACATATTCAGGATGGTTAAAGTTTTTCATTGGCATTAATATGCTCTTAATATATTTCTGATTCAAATCTCTTTAAATAAGTGTATATCTATACATACTATGTGTACCTATGCATATTTCATATTTATATGTGTATATATACAAATAACTATATATGTATATTATTATTTTCATTTGTCCATAAGCGATCATTTTACTTTATTTGCCAAACATGTCCTTTATTGATTTTACTTTAGCATTAAGCAGTCTTAAAGATAGGCTCAAGTCTAACATTTTAGTATTATCTTAGACACCAATGGCCTTCTAGTCTAATGAACCATGAGCCCTCAGAATGTTGACCAAATTTCTTAGTTCGTTTACACAATTACTATAATTATGTATTTTCGCGTCTATCTTTGTTTCATTTCACCAGAGAATCTGTATTTATCCTTTATGTCATACATGAATACCAATGCCTTTGGAAGATATTTATTAATTGGTGCATATTAATTGTACGAAGAAATCTTATTGAAATATTTTGCACATGCACATATTGATCAAAGGCCTGATTAACCTGTTTCTGTCTTTCTCCATTCCCGTTGCCCCTTATTTTTCAACTGTTTTCTGTTAATGTCTTTGTGCTATCTCCACACATCGTCAAAATGTATTTCAGTGTTGTTCACCCAGTATCATTGAAAATTATAAAATGCTGAATATAAAGGCAAAAATCTAAGTAAATACAGACATATAATTTTTGTGGATTGGAGGATACATTTGAGCAAAGTTATTTAATTGTCTCCTGCTTCATCCCCCTCCTTTTATTTGGTCATTCTTGGGGCTTGAAATCTGGGTCTGGGTACTGTCCCTCAGCTCTTCAGCTCAAAGTGAGTGCTCTACCACTTGAGCAACTGTGCCACTTCTGGATTTCTGGTGATTAATTGGAGATAAGAGTCTCACAGACATTCCTGTTCCAGCTGGCTTTGAACCGCAATCCTCAGATCTCAGTCTCCTATGCAGCTAGGATTATAAGCATGAGCTGACAGTGCACAGCTTCACAATTTTATTTATAAGTTTATGACAATTTCTTGAAACACCTGACCAGCACTCTTGACTCATTGACAAAAGAAAATAAACTGGAATATATTTCTCTGTCTAATATTAAAGGTGGTGTTAGTGTAAAATTGTTATATTTATAGAGGAAAGATTATAAAGCTCAATGGGTCTGGACGGCACCAGATTAGAGCCACATACATATTATCAAGGAATATTTAATAAGAGTTTAAAACCAAACACTTGTGGAATGACATTCTCTTTAATAAGTGGTGATAGATTAGACAGTATTGGGGAGAATTAAAAAGTGAACGTTGACTTAAATATAACAATTTATTCAAATATTATCTTCAAGCAGGTTTTGAAAGTGGCATATAAAACAAAAGAGTGATGTAAATATAAAGCAAAGGAAGATGTCTTGACAATTTAAGCATACTTAAATATGGCATTAAAATTATTGAAAAGGAAAACTTGATATAGTATAACTCAATAAAACTCAATAAAAGTCTAAAATAATTTAGTCTCGTATACAAATAGTGAATAGAATTTAGGAGCAGGGTGCTCATGTATCTCATCACAGCTAGGCTGTGATTTGAGTATTACTGTTTGAAGGCAGCCCACAAAATAAAGTCCCTGAGAATCTTATCTCTGCTTAATCAGCAAAAAAGCCAAAAGTGAGGCATGACTCAAATGGTAAATTGTTTTTTTTATTGTTTTTTTTATTTTTTATTTTTTGGGTCCAGTCATGGGGCCTGAACTCTGGGCCTAGGTGCTGTCCCTCAGCTCTTCAGCTCAAGGCTAGCACTCTACCACTTGAGCCACAGTGCCACTTCTGGCTTTTTTCTTTTTTGCTTGTGTGGTGCTGAGGAATAGAACCCAGGGCCTCATGCATGCAAGGCAAGCGCTCTACATTGAGCCACCTTCCCGGCCCCTCAAATGGCAAATTGTTAACAAAATGCAACAAATCTCAGGGGCCCTGATTTCAATCCCCAGGACCATACATACATGTACAAAATTAATAATAGTAATACTAATAGTGATGATGATGATGGTGGTGGTAATGATGATGAAGGGTACCCATAGTCAAGGATAAAATATTTGCAAATCCTGTACCTGAAGAATGCCTCAAATGTAGACTCTACATAAAATGCTCAAAACCTAATGTTAAAAAAAAAAATCGATTAGAAACCAGCAAAATACATGTTGTGAAAAATAAGCACAAGAAAAGCATCATCAGTCATCAAATGAATGCACATTAAAACTAAAATGACATTATAAAACATATATGAGAATTACTTCACATAATACAACAATGTCCGTACTAAATGCTATCAAGAAACAGAGAAAATGGATGCTGGCAGGAATTCAAATGGGAAAGCCACTTCTGAAAACATTTTGACAGGTTCCTAGAATATGAAATATGCAACAACCTACAGTATAGCACAGGAATTGAGTTCTTTAGGCTTTGTCTCATAGAAATAAAATGTAACATTCACCCAAAGGCCAAAACACATAGGTTTATACCAGCATTATTTCCTCTAGTCAGTTCAGGCTTTCTTCAGGTAAATGGGAAATGAATTGTGCTACATTCTATAATGACAGAACCAAAGGCAACTTCTGGGAATACAATACATTATTAAGGCATACAACAACTGACAATAATCTACCAGAGATTTGAAGGAAATTCTAAAAGCTTATTTATTGCATGAGCTAGAAGTCGGAGAAAAAAAAAATGTGTTGGTTGCCAGGATGAAACAGGTTTGGGATGGGACAAAGAGAAGTAGTGGGTTTAATTATAAAAGGGAAGCATGAGACAAGACTCATTTTTGGTAAAGAAACGTTATCTGTAAATATGATATATTAATATAGAATTGATAAAATTATATTGGACTTAATATGTGCACAAAATAATTAAAGTAACTGAAGTCTGCATAAGGCACTTGTGAAATATTAATGTCCTACTTGTGATGTCATTCTATAAATATTTAAAGAAACTGGGAAAATATTCAAGGGATTTCTCTGTGTTCTTCTTATAACATCATAAAGATCCATACTAAGCTCAATAGAATTTAATGATATCTAGAAAATAGAAGTCAATATTGAATGTTTACATTGGAAAATAGTCTGAGTCCAAGCTTGCTAATTAGAAGGCAGAACTTTAGAACACCAACATCCAGGGCCAGTTCTGACAAAAAAAAAAGTGAGAAACTATAAAAACACAGAAAGCTAGGTATAGTGTAATTTCCCTGTTATCTCATGTTTGTGGAAGCCATAGGTAAGAGATTATTGCTCAAAGGAGGCTTGGCCAAGAAGTAAGACCTCATCTGAAAAATAGTGGTCAGAGCCTTAGCAACTTCAAGCACCAGTAGTGCCAAAGGAAAAAAGAAAAGAAGAAAACAGAAAACTAAAGGAAAGGATAGAAAAGGAAAACTATTTCCTCTTCATTCTTGTAGTTTTATGTCATTGGATACAAGAATTGAGAGTAATTTGTATACTGTTTTAAGAATCAGGCCTCTCTAACATGAAAGCATTTATTTCAAGTAATTATTTTATTATTACTATTTATTACCTTATTATGCCTTCTTGGAGATTGAACCCATGGCTTTGTATATATTAGTCTAGTCCTACAACTGAGCTGTATCCCAGCTCTCTTGTATAGTTTTGGAAATTTTTTATGAATTCTTCAATAGATAGCTACTCTACTTTTCATCTTATCTTTTCTCTCCCACTTTTTCCTCTATATATTTGTTTTTGTTTTGAAAACATTCCTCAATTTTATCTTCTAAACCTACAATTTTGCTTTGAGATTACAGGGAAGTCGGTTATTTTATGACATCTATTAAATTATATACAGATATATGTATTTCATATGCATGATTGATTCTTAGAGTTCATTGCAATATGGTCATATGTACATAGGTATTGAGCCATTGTGATCCTCTCCTAAGAATAGCTGCCCTTGTTTTCACCATGTGAATGCTTAGATTGCTGTTAGTTATTCATGCCCAAGTATAATTATTTGTCTTTTACTACCTACTGGATTAACTTGTAGATTTATGGGCATATTCTAGTTATTATAAATGAGGAAAATCATGCAGTATATATTTAATTGGATCTGGCTTATTTCACTTAATATCATTTTTTCCAGTTTTTCCAATTCCTCAGGAATGGGGTAGTGCCATTCTTTCCGATAGAAGCACAGAATTCCATCAATACAACAGAATTGAAGACCCAGAAATGAATCCACTCCTACAGGCACATAATCTTTGATAAGGGAGCCAGAAACAGGATGGAAGAAAGACAGTGTAAAATCGAATTTGGAAATCCTTACCCAAAAGACCACCAGAGACCATCAACAATGTAAAAGCAAAGGAGTCTTTATTGCAAGCTAGAACTTGGTCCCACCACATACATGGCAGCAGCCCATGACGCTAAGAGGCCCCAAGACCAGGGTTATAGTACTTTTTATACAATTTTTAGGGAAGGCAGGGACTTTGTATACATCATAGCATCTTACAACAAATTATAACACATCGCAGGGAAACTCTTAATACAATTCTATAGTATGACTGGCGCACTACAAAGCAGAAACAGGTTGTTGGTTAGATCAGAGGGTTGAAGTACTTTAAACTGGTTGGCTTGCACCACAGGGAGTCTCAAGGACACACTTGCTAAACTGCAGGGTTCCTTTTTTAAACAAACATCACCTGTGGCCTGACTGCGGGGGTCACCATGCCCTCCAGCACCTGCCTGCCTGCGGTTTCCCCAAGGATAGTTTATGTTCCTAGTTGCCAGGGAATTGCTTCTTCTGTTCATTCCCTGGTCGGGCTCATGGTCAGCTGCATAACTCATACTTCAGAAGATGACATCTAGCTCAAGATGGAGTCACTCAGGCCTCAGGCTCCTCATTTCCCCCTTTCTGATAGGCCTTAAGGGCCAATCATGGTCCTTAAGGGCACACATCATGTTCTCCATTGGGTACCAGATGATATTGAGCCTTTAAGATCATCAGCTGTACAGTGTTAATGCGTTTTCTAACAAACATCCCTAGCCGGTTTACAACACTGGACCCGACTGTGAGTAACAAAATTAACAGTACCAAAGGCCCTTACATTTTTTTCCACCAGTCCTGACTCTGTATATCAGTTCACTTAATTTTATACCAGCAGTACTCATGAAGCTCCAATATTAAGACACACTCATACCATTTACTACATACTTAAACTGTCTGAGGTTTGTCTTCTTTACTCCAATGACTTAATGTTTTAAGACAATCCTTACTTTTCAAATCCTTTTTTATCCAAAGAGGATACTAATTTTTTCCCAATTCCTTTCCCAAGGCTTTCTTTACTACCCTCCTCTTGTTTGCAATTCCTTGAACTTCTTTGTGGCTAGAGTTTTAAAATGCCCATTTTTCCTTTGGCTTGCAGAACCAAGTTATCTCAGAGCAGCCTCAAGTCACCACTGGGATGCAGAAACTTGCTAGATTTTAAGGCTAAGAGCAGGGCTGGGTCTCATTACTACCTGTATTGAAAACAAACTCAGGTTATTACCATACCAGAGCCAAACTTGGCTGTGACTATAGAGTGGATTTTCAGTCATTATGCACTGAAGTGCCTAAGGCAAGCAAGCCAGTGATATCCTTGCCCCCAATATCCACTGTGGGAATAGAGAAGGTTTCTGGATATCACCCAAAAGAATGTCCCACAAGATCTCAGTTTCAGCAGCTTTCAACCAGGATGCAGTCTCAGGTGATGGAATCAGGCAGTTCACTCTACTTTTTTCACAGTGGAGGTGGTCAGGGTAACAATGTAGATTTCTTCCAGGGGACTGTCAAGCTGTAGCAGCAGCAGCAGGGTCTTTCAGTGGCTTCAAGGGACTGTCACACCTCCTGCTGGGCTGCAAATTCCTACACAGACTGGTTAAGGATACATTGCATAGGCTAGGCAGGCTGTGACCCCACTAGTTTTTAAGACTATTTAGACAATAGCCTATGACAATTTACCAAGATGACAACTTTTTAAACTAGATAGTTCTTTTAATAAGGCTGATTTTCTAGGCAGATATAGAGGGCTCAGGCCTGTACTATTTCCCATGCCTTTTCCTTCTGTCTATTTGGACACAACTTTTTAAAGTGACTCTGGTCCCTTGTTCTTAAAAGCAGAAGATGGGTGAATATTCATCTTCTGTAACTTCTTTAAGCTGACTCAGGGGTGTTGATCCTACCTAGCCAGGAACCTATAACCTTAGCCTATTTTACAAAGAACAATATTTTAACTTTTGGCAAATGCACAAACCTTTTCTCTGGCTACAGCAGTGTAGCTTGTTTAGCCTTCTGGTTTGCAAAAGCATCTTTCTGGATGGCTTAGGAATGTGGTCTCTAATGATGCCCCAGTTACCTATGCAGACCTTCAGAGAGATATCAATAGAAACACACTTACAGGTTTACAAACTTTTTCCTGAGGAGATGAATTTCATGTAGCTGGTGTCAGCTCAAAAATTATTGCCAATTAGAATTTTTGGCACATACAAGGGTTGGGATTTAAACTATCCCCCACATTCTATAACTTTAGCTTTTTACTACTGTCACAGGATGGCAAGTTCCTGTCCCTTACGAGGTAAATAGTCATGGACATTAGGCATGTTTACAAACTGTCTTCGCATGACCTCCTGGCTCTGATCAATTCTTGAAGGGCCATGCACAAATGACTCTAGGATCCGACATATCTGCCATCCAAGCAGTGGCTTACTACCTCTGGATGCTCCACCATTGCTTTCGTTCCAGGAGTGTCTTCTCCACACTGGAAAAAAATGCCTCATTGGCATTTCCCTTAGTTGGTCGCTGAACTTGAACTCAGGGCCTGAGTGCTGTCCCTCAGCTCTACAGCTCAAGGTTAGCACTCTGCCACTTTGAGTCCCAAAGCAACTCTGCTTGCTCGTTCAGCACTCTGCTGGATGATTAGAGGTGACAGTCTCACAGGGACCTTTTTCTTCCCTGGGCTGGCTTCGAACCAGTTTGCAGATCAATGAGTCTTATAGAAGGCCACTTTATTCCAATTAAAAGCAACAAGGTGGTCAACATAGAAGTAGCTTTTAAGCATGCTCTTACCTGGAACTTATAAAAGCCAAAATTACATCTAACAAACTTGTAAGAATCCTTTGTACTTTGCTCTGGGCTTGCTGGAAACTGTTTAAAAAAAACCTATAAGAGCAAACTAGAATAGCAATTATTTTGGTAATCCTAATTTTTCCTTTGTGCACTTTGAGGCAAATATTAAGAACAATTTTACTCTTATACTTTATATCCAAAAATCCATTCCTAATTTTTAAGCCTCCTATTAATCTCCTTTTTAATATTCTATACATTAGTTTTTAGTTGCATTTTAAAAAATCTCTTAAAATCTTGAGGCAAAGTGTCATTCATTGTCTCTTGGCTGCTTGTTTTAAAACAGATACACACTAAAACTTTTAAACTTAAATGTCAATTTTTCCTTAATGCAAGAATTACAATCACCATCACTGTACCAAGAAGCTAGACATAACACCCTTATGATTTTAGAAACATATACTACTTGTAGAACATCATTGAAAGCAAATCACATTATACAAATAAACTTTTTAACCCTCTTTTTAAGTCCAAGGGGCAGTTTTAGCAATACTAATCAGATCATCACATCACTCATTTTAACACTCATGTTTCCAGTGTCAATCTGTAGGGAAAAGGGACAGAACAAAGATGGGCCACTTGGCCCCTCCTATGGAATGGGCACGTACCTAAGCCAACTCTTTAGTGTTAGGTGAACTGCCTTTGTGCAAGTTTGCCCCCTTTCACCATGCATGGACTCCTCCCAGGGCCTGTCCCATTATCTGTGGACTTCCTCAGGGCCTGTCCCACCATACATGACCAGCTGAACTGCGCTTCTGCCTGTTCACTCCTCACCCCTAAAGACAGGTCTTCTGTTGGTTTCTAAGTTTTCCCTTTTCTTATCTCTTGGTTCTCGAATGAAATACACAGTTTTAGACAGACAGAACAGGTAACATCTTTGACAGTGTTAAACTAACCTTTACACTTAAATTTCTAATATTTATCCCCAAATTTTAGCCAAGGAACTAAATTCCAAACAGCCAATGTATTTGTGTTAAGCCAGATATCTTGATTACAGTATAAACAGCTGTATGCATTTTAAAATATTAGATTTTAAAATACAAGATTTCTAATTTTTTAATTTTTATTTATTTTTATTGTGAAAATACTGTACAGAGGGGTTACAATTAGATGGGCAAGATAATGAGTACATTTCTTATCAAGCATTGTAGCCTCCTCCTTTGTTTCCCCTTTCCATCCCTTCCCAGCCTCCCCCCACCCCCCCACCCAATCCTTCCCGCCCCTACCCCCCCACAACAAAGTTGTAAAGTTGGTTTTCCACATGAAAACTTGTACTTTTCATTGTTGCAACGGGTCCACCTGTATCCTTATTTAAACGACTTGTTTTTCCCCTTCCCCTCCACAAATTATACCAACATCAAATACAGTGAAAGCAGGGGTTATACTGTGTGGGGGGGGGACATACAAAGCAACAAAGAAATAATCTTATAAATGCATTAGAAACAAATGCATGAAAGAAAAAAACACATTTGAATACATATCTTAGAGTTCATTTTCCTAACATCACCTGATCTGACCTTTTCTGCTTGACTCAGACATATACTAGATATTGCAAATAAGGGAAACCATGGGACCTATGTTTCTTTGGGCTTCGCTTACATCACTTAATATAATTTTTTCCAAGTCTTTCAACTTCCTAACAAATGGGGCAATGTCATTCTTTCTGATGGAGTCATAGAATTCCATTGTGTATATATACCACATATTCTTGACCCATTCATCTACTGAGGGGCATCTGGGTTGGTTCCATAACTTAGCTATAGTAAATAGTGCTCCAATAAACATAGTCGTGCTGGTGGTTTTGTTTGTATACTTTTGGGTAAATGCCCAAAAGTGTGATTGCTGGGTCATATGGGAGCTCTATGTGGAGTCTTTTGACGAACCTCCATACTACTTTCCAAAGTGGTTGAACAACTTTACATGACCACCAACAATGCAGTAAGGTTCCCTTCTGTCCACATCCCCTCCAGCATCTGTTGTTTTTAGAGTTCTTGATTTCAGCCATTCTAACTGGAGTGAGGTGGTATCTCAATGTTGTTTTGATTTGCATTTCTTTTATGGCTAGAGAGGTTGAGCATTTCTTCATGTGTTGATTGGCCATCCTTCTTTCCTCTTCAGAGAAGTTTCTCTTTAAGTCTTTAGCCCACTTAGTTATTGGGTAGTTGTTTCTTTGAGGATTTGTTGTCGGGGGATTTAATTTTTTGAGTTCTAAGTATATATTAGATATGAGACCCTTGTCCATTGTATGGCTAGTGAAGATCTCCCAATCCATAGGCTTTCTATTGATCTTGCTAGCTATGTCCTTTGCCATGCAGAAGCTCTCTAACTTCATGCAATCTCATTTGTCCAACCTTTCTTTGATTTGTTTTGTTTCTGGTTCTCTATTAAAAATTTTTCAGCCTGTGCCAAGGAGACCTAGCGTTTCTCCTATTGCATCCTGTAATGTTTTCAGAGTGTCTGCTTTGACTCGAGGTCTTTGATCCATTTGGAGTTGATTCTGGTGCAAGGTGATATGGCCCCCATAAACAGGCAGGAATTGCAATCCTAATATCAGATAAAATAGACTTCAAATTAAAATTCGTGAGAAGAGACAAAGAATGTCACTACATACTAATTGAGGGATCTCTCCTTCAGGAGGATATTACAATTCTAAATATCTATTCACCAAACAACGGAGCACCCAAATTTATCCAAGAAACACTACTTTCCTTCAAATCCTACATAGATCCAAAGACATTAATTGTTGGGGATTTTAACACACCACTTTCCCAACTAGATAGATCAACTCAGCAAAAACTCAACAAAGAAACCGCAGATCTAAACAACTGCAAAGATCAACTAGATTTAACAGACATCAGCCAAAAATTTCACCCAGCAGCATAAGAATATGTCGCGACCACCTCGACCAGCAAGGAAGACGCGACCCGGGATTCTTCTCAATGCGGTTTATTCAGGACCTTTTACAACATCTTCTCTCCTGCTTCTTCTGCCCGCTTCTTCCTGCTTCTCTGTCCCCCCACCCCCGCGCTCTGGTTATAAGTCTCCTGGATGGCAAATCCTGAAGCACCACGTGGCATATACCGATAGGGTCGCAAACATGGAAGCAAACTAGGAACCAAGTCATAGCCATATAAGGAGTTGTTTTTACAGAGAGCACTTGTCACCGGGAAGACAGAAGGCGGGAGCCAGCGCCATCTTACCAAGGAGCTACAATGTTGCTTTTGTGGCCACGCCTTACTGCCTGGCCGTCTTTGGTCGTGGCTCCCGCAGCTCTCCACAAGAATACACGTTTTTCTCAACAGCACATGGAACATTTTCTAAAATAGACCACATTTTAGGCCACAAAGCAAACTTGTCCAAATTCAGAAACCTTGCATTCTCTCTGACCACAAGGGAATAAAATTAGAACTCAACACCAGATTTTCTAATTTTTAAGTTAAAGAATACTTAAAAAGCCGTTAAAAACAATGTGAAGATTCCTTAAAATTTTTGGTAATGTCCAAACCTCATAACCTTTTGAATTTTAAACTTAAACTCACCCATTGTTACAGCATGCTGACAACTCTGATCTTGAACATGTTCTTAAACACATACAAAACACTCACACAGATCTTAAAGCACACAAAAAATCAAAATCAGTTGTACATAGATTTTCTAAAGTTTTAAAAAAAAATTTAAGACAATATTTCTTTTAAACGAAGTACCTTTGTTGAGCTTCATTTTTCCAGGGCTTGCTTGTTTAGCAAGGTATTTCACTAATTAGTCTTTTGAATCCCTTCTGTTGGAGGAGGGCTGGGTGAGGGGGTCACCTGAAACTGAACGGGCATGATTTTTACCCATTTTGACAAAAGCACTTTACAAATTGTTAAGCTGTCTGGAGCAGCTGAAAGTCCAGACCAGGCTCATTGCTATCTACACCCTAAGCTCTCCAGCAGCCTCCACCAGGAGAAGGTGCACCTGAGGCTTGTCCATGCCCCTCCTCTTGGCTGCTGTAACAAAAGAAGGGGGGAGGGAGACTTAGCAGGTCTGTGACCAAGCCCAGCCGGAGGCTGAGACTTTTATTCCCCCAGAGATGCTCAAATAAATATCAAAAACACTGATAAACACAAAAACCAAGGATTCACATTTAAAACTGGTACCAATTCTAAAACGGAACTAGACAAAACAACAACCAAAGGCTGAGTTGGGGACTAATGGGCCCCCAGAAATCTGTGCTGTTCTCAAGCTGAATCCAGAGTTTGCTGAGTGAGCCTGCCACTCTCACCCAGAACTTCCCTACCTCAGAAAACAGAACAGAAAACACACCAAAGTAAACAAGACAGACAAGTGGCCACAAAGACGAAATCAGGTCTCAGTGAATGGGGCAACATCTCAACACCACTCACTTACCAGGGGACTCGGACCCCCTCTACTCACCTCGGGAGGATTTTTCTTTTAGATTCCTGCAAACATTGACCCAGGAGCCTTCCAAGGCAGAGGAGAATTCCCAGTCATCTTGGGGCAAGGGAAAGAAGTTCCTAGTGGCTGTCCCCTCAGACTGACAGGTTCTCCCCCGTACTCAGACCCCCTGGGCTAAGGCCCGAGGCTAAGATCTTGCTGGTGCCACTTGCAGGTGGTCAGTGGCAATTTCATAAAAAAAGAAGGAGCTAGAGAGAAACAGATATTAAGGGGCTGGTAGCCAGTCTCCTCTGAGCCCTTGCATCAGGATGAATCTGGGAGGAGAAACATTCCAAGAATTCCAAAAGACACACAGACAAAACACTGAACCCTGAGACAAGACATGTTCACAGCATGAACTTTCTGACTGACAGTCAGAAAGTGCTGGACTACAAATGGGCCCAAATGTCCACACTAGTGGATAGCCTACCCTGTAAACTATCAGTCAGAAAGTGCCAGACTCAAGCTTCTGCACTAGTGGATAGTTTACCCCCCAGGAGATCTGAGGGACAACTCCCACCGGCCCCGTTGGCTGTCTTATAGCACGTCCGCCAAGACCTCTTGCCAACCCCAATACAGAACCTGCCGGGAACTCAAATACCAGATGATTTCAGAATGGCAATGCCTCTACTTACTTGCCGGGCTTCTCATGACTCCTTGGTTAATGCGTCTGGGTGGGCTTTGGGGGGATTCCCGGCCAATGCACCAAATGTAAAACTGAATTTGGAAATCCTTACCCAAAAGACCACCAGAGACCATCAACAATGTAAAAGCAAAGGAGTCTTTATTGCAAGCTGGAACTTGGTCCCCCCACAGCCCATGACGCTGAGAGGCCCCGAGACCAGGGTTATAGTACTTTTTATACAATTTTTAGGGAAGGCAGGGACTTTGTATACATCATAGCATCTTACAACAAATTATAACACATCACGGGGAAACTCTTAATACAATTCTATAGTATGATTGGCGCACTACAAAGCAGAAACAGGTTGTTGGTTAGATCAGAGGGTTGAAGTACTTTAAACTGGTTGGCTTGCACCACAGGGAGTCTCAAGGACACACTTGCTAAACTGCAGGGTTCCTTTTTTAAACAAACACCACCTGTGGCCTAACTGTGGGGGTCACCATGCCCTCCAGCACCTGCCTGCCTGCGGTTTCCCCAAGGATAGTTTATGTTCCTAGTTGCCAAGGAATTGCTTCTTCTGTTCATTCCCAGGCCGGGCTCATGGTCAGCTGCATAACTCATACTTCAGAAGATGACATCTAGCTCAAGATGGAGTCACTCAGGCCTCAAGCTCCTCAACAGCCTCTTCAAAAAATTGTGCTGGTAGAACTGGCTGTACACAGAAAACTGTAGTTATATCCTTATATATCCCCCTGCACCAGAATCAATTCCAAATGGATCGAAGACCTCAATGTAAGTCCAGATTCCTTGAAAATGTTATAGGAAGTGTTAGGGGAAACACGAGGGCCCCTTGGCATAGGTCAAAACTTCCAAAGATCACGAAGCACAACAAATCAAAGTAAGTCTGGATAAATGGGATTACATCAAACCAAACCAATCAGTTGTCAGACTCAAAAGCCATGGAGAAGAGATAGTGTAGCACAGATTTATTAAGGAGCAAATCTACAGATGAGAGCCTCAGCCAATGCTAAACACTTACTACCTTTTCTAACTATGTTATTTATAGTAGATTTACATGTATATAAGAGTTTTCTGGTGGGGATTAGAAAGAAAACAACTAATGCTAAGACATAGATAGCATGTGAAATGAGTTTTAGCTGGAGAAAGGGAGGGATTAAGGCAGTGGGGTCTATAGCTCAAAGTCTTGGCTTGGTGCCAGCTAAGAAGGGCGTAAAGCAAGAGTGGTTATAAACAAAAGCACTGGTCTGAAGCCTCAAAATAAGGACCCTTGTCCATGTGAACCAAACAGTCTCTAACATGAGGTTTTATTTAAATTAACAAGCACAAGTTTAGATTTTTGCAGAGTGGGATGGTGTATAGTCACAGGCAATGTCTGCTATGTCAGGTAATGCAATCTACACTTTCACATGTTACCCAATAGCCAGGTTTCAACACAAATAGATACAATGAGATTGTACAAATGAGACTTTGATTTTTCCTTCTCATGAATCAAAATTCTGTCAAATGCTTTCTGTCCTCCAGATGTTAACACAACATTTCTCATTATCTTTTCTACTATTTTGTCTTCATTATTGATGTTCACAGTACTTTTTATTGTTGTCTTCTGTGTATATGCAAATTTTAGGGCTTGAACTCTATGTTTAATGGTCTCCATTGTATTTTTTGCTCATGGGTGATGACACTATTCCTTGAGCCACATCTTTACCTTCTCCTTCTTGCTGGATAATTGGAGATAAGTTTTCACATTTTTTTGTATTTTTTATTTTTTTATTTTGAAAATATTGTACAGAGGGGTTAAAATTACATGGGCAAGATAATGAGTGCGTTTATAATCAAGAACTCTAATGACAACAAATGCTGGAGGGGATGTGGACAGAAGAGAACTATACTGCATTGTTGGTGGGAGTGTAAACTTGTTCAACCACTTTGGAAAACAGTATGGAGGTTGCTCAAAAGACTCCACATAGAGCTCCCCTGTTTCCCAGCAATCCCACTTTTGGGCATTTACCGAAATGATCACAAACAAGACCACACTAAAGCTACCAGCACGACTATGTTTATTGCAGCATTATTCACCATAGCTAAGATATGGAACCAACCCAGATGCCCCTCAGTAGATGAATGCATCAAGAAAATTGGTATATATACACAATGGAATTCTATGCCTCCATCAGAAAGAATGACATTGCCCCATTTTTTAGGAAATAGAAAGACTTGGAACAATTATATTAAGTGAAGTAAGCCAGGCCCAAAGAAGCATAGGTCCCATGGTTTCCCTTATTTGCAATATCTAGTATATGTCTGAGTCAAGTTTTCACATTTTTGTCTGTTTAGACTGACATTGAAACAAAATCTTCAGTTCTTTGCCTCCTGAGTTTCTAGGATTCTACACATGAGCCTCTAACAACAAGTTTGCTATACTATTATTTTAATTATGTGGTAGAAGAAAGTGGAAGTATATTTGTGTTGTGTGCAATTTTCAAATACAAGTTTGAATCAACTGTTATCAATTTTAACTGTTAAATCAATGAATATTTCACATTCCCACATAGATATAATTGAAAAAGGCATAATTGTTTTGATAAAACAAGTAATGGAACCATTTTTTTCACTTTACAATTCATGTTTTATATAACCTTAATTAGCGGACTTCCATGACTAAAAGTAAATATATTAATTGTATACCACAAGAAGCAAAGTGATTATAGTTAAGAATATATATTTCATCACAGCGAAAAGATAAGGGTTGAGCAGTCTCACTAAAAAGAAATGTTACACACAGAAACTAATGGATATGATATAGTTGATAATTACACAAGATATAAATGAATGGGATTACCACACCATACCTCATAAATGTGCAAAATATAATTATGTAGGTAGGTGCCAGTGGTTCATATTTGTAATCCTAGCTAGTAAGGAGTCTGAGAGCTGAGAATCATGGTTCAAAGCCAGCCTACGCAGGAAAGTCCGTGAGACTCTTATCTCCAATGAGCCACCAGAAAACTGGCAGTGGTTCAAATGGTAGAGCACTAGTCTTGAGGTGAAGAGCTGAAGGACAGCGTCCAGGCCCAGATTTCAAACCCCACAACTGACAAAAATTAAAAATAAACAAATATTTTGACATAAAATTTAAAATATATATGCTAAAACTTTTTAAATCCTCACTAGATATAATAGTTTATATAAATGTAAAGAACTGTTTTCTGGTTTTAGTTGAACCATGCCGGTAAAAGCAAAATGTCTTCTGAGCTTTTCAGTCTTTCTTTTTTTTTTTTAATTGTGAGAATACCATAGAGAGGAGTTACAATTACATGGGCAAGAAAACTGGTACATTTCTTTCTTTTTTTTTTTTTTTTTGATCCGGTCATGGGGCCTGAACTCTGGGCCTGGGCGCTGTCCCTCAGCTCTTCAGCTCAAGGCTAGCGCTCTACCACCTGAGCCGTAGCACCACTTCCGGCTTTTTTATTTTCTGCTTATGTGGTGCTGAGGAATCAAACCTAGGCCGTCATGCATGCAAGGCAAGTGCTCTACCACTGAGCCACCTTCCCATCACAGGAGTACATTTCTTATCAAGCATTGTTGCCTCCTCTTTGTTTCCCCTCCAATCCCTTCCCATACTCCCCTTCCCCCCACCCGATCTACCCCCCACACCACACCAAAGTTGTAAAGTTCGTTTTTCGGCATAACTACTTGTACATCTCATGATTGCAATGGGTCCATCTGTATCCCTAGTTAAACAATTTGTTTTTTCCCTTCCCTTCCACAAATGCCAACATAAAATACAGTGAAAGCATGGGTTATACGGTGGGGAAGGGACATACAAAGCAACAAAGAAATAAACTTATAATATGTTAGAAACAATTGCATGAAAGGAAAAAAAAACAAAAAAACATTTGAATATTTATCTTGGGGTTCATTCCCCTAACATCATCTTATCTGACCTTTACTGCTTGACTCAGACATATACTAGTTATTGCAAATAAGGGAAAACATTGAAATAGCACAAAGACATCATTGGACATGAGATAACACGTGTTTCAGAGACAACTTAGTAAAGACAAAATATGGAATTTAAATGACTTATAAAAACATTATCCATGTACATATGGCCATGTAAGATGGTGTTAAGTGAAATGAACCCCAACATAGGGACACAATTTATTGTTTCTTTTTTTGGTGGGGGGGTCCAGTCGTGGGGCTTGAACTCTGGGCCTGGGTGCTGTCCCTCAGCTCTTCAGCTCAAGGCTAGCGCTCTACCACTTGAGCCACAGTGCCACTTCCAGCTTTTTTCTTTTTGCTTATGTGGTGCTGAGGAATTGAACCCAGGGCCTCATGCATGCAAGGCAAGCTCTCTACCACTGAGCTACCTTCCCAGCCCCAACTTGTTTCTTTCTTGCTATTGTTTCCTACTCGTGCTGGATTTGAACTGCAACCCTCAGATCTCAGCCTCCTGAGTAGCTAGCATTATAAGTGTGAGCCACTGGCACATGGTTTAAGATCACATTTCTAACAGTGTACACTCAGGATCTGTAATGTGTATCTTCATCTATCTTTATATGAATCCTTGAGTTAAAAATATGGGCTAGAACTTAGACTTCACACTCAAAAAATATTTCTAGTTTAAAAATTGATACTCCTGTGGTGGGAAGGAGGCTCAGTGGTAGAGCACTTGCCTTGCATGCCTGAGGCCCTGGGTTCGATTCCTCAGCACCACATAAGCAAAAAGAAAAAAGCTGGCAGTGGTGCTGTGGCTCAAGTGGTAGAGTGCTAGCCTTGAGCTGAAGAGCTGAGGGACAGCGCCCAGGCCCAGATTTCAGGCCCCATGACCGGATCCAAAAAAAAAAAGTTGATACTCCTGGAAAAATAAAACCTAAGAATATAAAGGAGTCTGGAAAGTTGAGTGTGCATCCAGCCTGGGAAGAACAGTCTCTGAGACACTATCTATAATTAACCAGCCAAAAACCTGGATTGGAAGGTTGCCTCAAGTGATGGAATACTAGTCATGAGCAAGATTGTTGAATAAGAGCTTGAGGATTTTGCATACAAACATACACATACATACAGAGACACTTCTATTTGCAAACACACATACACAAATGAAACAACTCTCAGAATGTGCAGAAAAGTTAGAAAACAATAGAAAATATGTCCTGAGTAAGAATAGATCAAATGATAATTTTTACTATGAGAAAGTCCTCAAGTGAACTTTCTTCAAAAATGTTTGAGTATATTACATAGATAGGGACCAGAGATAGTAAGAAAGTCAAGTAATCATTATTAAAGGGATCAGATCCAATGAGGAATGAATCAGAGACCCCTGCAGGTGCATCTGAAAATGTTCATATACTGTGTCAAATATTAGAACATCTTTGAAAATAGTACATAAACAGTCTGAGCAGTCAGTCTAGTGAATAATATCATTGGAGAAGTTCAGAATTGCTAGTCTGTATCTAGATTAAATAAACCAACAAACTATGGCAGGGCAATGTGATACAAGCCTGGAATTCTAGCACTCAGACTAAGACAGGAGATTAGAGAGTGTAATTACATAGTGATACCTTCCCTGGACCAGGTAGTATAATTTTGTCTCAATGAAACATACCAAATAACAAGAAAGGGATTCACAGTTAGAAGTTTGGGATAATTTTGTCATTATGTTTTGAGAAGTCGTTTCCTATTGAAATGTAAGTCATATATAATCTTCAGTTGTGTTTTTAATACTCTCTTCTTTACAGAATATTCCTAGATGTGAAATGGCTCATGATTTCCCAACCAAAAATTTGAAAAAGTAAGTATCATTCTGTTGGATTCCAAAGAAATCTTGAAGGCTTACAAAAGTTTAAACCTGGAGAAATAGCAAAGTTCATCTAATGTAAGACTTTGTAGATCTTGCTAAATTAGAATTTAGATTTAAAATAAATTTTTTGGTTTTGTTTGTAATTTCATATTCTATAGAATACTACAAAATTCTTTTTAAGTAGAGGGTTTAATTGACAAATTCACAAATGATTCTGGCATTCTATTTGCCTAAAATATTCTTTCAAGCAAGGTATAATTAGAACTTAGTTAATACATAATTCCAGCAGTTCATGTATAAAATGATAACGTGAATAATCTGGACAGAGTTGCCGACAAATGGATGATACCAATTTATAAATTTAGAAAAAGCAACTTTTTGAGGCTTTGGTGTAACATGGTGTGAAGAGAGCAAGTGTGTGACATCTTGGTTCTTCTATCTATTTGTAACACAGGAAGCAATTTCTTTAATTATGTGCCTCTGTATACAATGAGAAAAATGCTAGGGTTGGGGTTTGTTTTTATTTTGTTTTTGTTTTTTGTTTTGTCCTAGGGCTTGAACTCTTGGCCTGGCCATTCTCTCTGAGCCTGTTTTTGCTCAAGGCTCATGCCCAACCACTTCAACCTCAGTGTCACTTGTGTCTGGCTTTTCTTGAGCAGTTTATTGGAGAAAAGAATCTAAGGAAACTTCCTGCCTGGGTGGGCTTTGAACCATAATCTTCCGATCTTAGTCTCTGGAATATCTATAATAGATTAAAAATAAATATAAATATTTGCAAGTGTTCTGATTTCAAGAATACTACTGGGGGGGAAATGTTGCAGCAAAGTTTAGTGTAGTGTTCTTTCCACAAGAGGAAGGGCATCACATTAGCAGAAGTGTAGTATTTTTACACAATAATGATAAGCTAGTCATATTGTAAGTTTAGTGAATATTAACGTGCACATTACAAGTTGGAAACTGTTGGGTTAGGATAACTTTATGACATAAAAGTGTGGGATTGTTGGTCATAGAAATAATAGCTTACTCTGATGAACAAATGTTTACTCTTGAGGAATTAATTATTACAGATATTTTATAGTTTTATCCTCTACCAGAATGTGGCTATTTTTTCTGTTGACTTCTCAATATGTACCACCCCATTGGAATTTGCATCTATTGCAGAATTAAGTAACATGCAAACAGGTACTGTTTTGAATGTCTCTGGTACAGAACGTTCAGAATTTGAAAATGAGTAGTTAGTAGTCATAGGAATTTTGAAGAAAATATGTATTCTGTCCTCTTAATTATTCAGTTTTAAAAGTTAGCAGTTTCCATAGAATTAAACTTTTCTGTTTTACTATGGGACAATACTAAAATTATGTTTTTTTCAATATAATGGCAAGTATATTGTGAAAATATTGGATAACATTCAAGTTGATGACCCTCTGAAAAGAAGGGGTAATGAATTCAAATAGATGCCAAATAGTGTTCATTTTTTAAAAAGTTAATACACATAGAATCATTTTACTATACCAATACAGTGAAATTATATTTTATGTGCTTATTTTTTATTTAATTTTATTGTCAAGGTGATGTATTGAAGGAGTTGCAGTAACTGTAAGGTAGTAAATACATAACATGTCGAACTTTTTTACCTCCCCCCTCATTTTTCTCACACTTTTCCTACACTCCAATACCCCTCACAAGTTGTAATGTAAATTTCCAACATATTGTTTTGTGAGTATTGCTATTGCACTGGTTTGCCCTTTGTCTCATCATTTTGTTGTTCCTCTTCCCTTGACAAATTAAGATAAATGTATATACAATACACAGGGTCCTGAAATCAAATACAGCAGGGAATAAAACATAGGGGAAAAACACAAATGAAAAAAAGAAATCACATTGTACATTAAAAACAACAACCACAAAGAAAAACCTCTGTTTCCATATCTAGGAGTTCATTTTGCTCAGCATGATCTTATATGATCATATATACATAGCTATTGAGCCATTCTGCTCATCTGCTAGGACTATGTTAGACATTTCTTACTTATTGCATGAGGGAAACCATGAAATCTGTTTCTTTGTGTCTTGCTTATTTTACTTAGGATTTTTCCAAGTCTTTCCATTTTCTTACGAATTGGAAGCATAGAATTCCACCATATATATATATATATATATATATATATATATATATATATATATATATATATATATATATATATACCACATTTTGCCGATTCATTCATCTACTGAGAGGCATATTGGTTTAAAACATGCTTACATGTAAGTATCAATTAGGGTCATTCAAAAATGACAGATGCCACCAGACATACTAAAATCATGATTTCTAAGTAAGATAGGATTGTATGGTGGTACAAGTGTTGAGATATCTGGATGAGTCTAATCTTGCACTGAATTAGGCAGGAAGATATCCAATATCATATGGGATAAAAATGGTAGTGAGAAGATATTCCCTTGAGAAAGATATAGGAGGCTGCCAGAAGTATGAAGAAATTCAGATAATTTTGAAGGATTTAGAATTGCAAGCTCAAATATGTCTCTTTAAGTGGAAAGGCAAAAGAAGGGGAAGAAAATAAAATAACAGAAAGCAGATAATTGTCCCAACTTACAGTATAAAAAGACATAACCTATAACTTCCACGTTAAAGAAAGACCAATATAATACATCCCACTTAATTTAGATACATGCAAAATATTTACTTGGCTTTTCCCACTTTAATGCTCCAAAATAAATGAAGACTTATAAGAAAAGCTATGTGATTGTCATTACTTCAACCTGAACACTAATTGTGATGAGCCCTTTTTTCTTAGTATGCTCTTGGAAAATACTCCCTAAATTGATGATGTTGTGGCTGATTAGAGTCAGCGTAACGGGCTTCTGCTTGTATGATAGTCCCAGAATGTTTTAATGCAGTTTTTTCTCAAGGTATCCAACATATTGTCTGATGCTGTACTTTGAACACACCCTCACACACATGTCACAGATTCCTGAGAGCTGAGGAAGTGGCTCTTCTGCTTGCTTAAGCATAGATGAACAGCTGGACAAGCATTTTCCTGAGATTGAAGAAGTGGTTTGAGCTTGCTCTAAAATAGTTTAGATAATAATATACCTAGACATTGTCTCATAGGTTAAGTAAAAATGTATCTGTGGAAATTTTTTGTGTGAATGTTTTCTAACCACATCTTGGCAAAGATTATGCTTGCTTGTCTTTAAATACCCACTAACAATAAAACACAGCATGCAGTGGCAATTGCTGTTTGCACGCTGCATCCCGTGTCCTGGTGATTTCGTGACCCTTACCCAGGGACCCCAACGTACTAGACGTTGACGATTGGCGCCTGAACAGGGCCCCTGCATTGTTGAATTCAGGAAGGGATATTCAGGTAAGTACTTTTAATTACAGGGTGATGGGACAAGTTAGGTCTACTCCGTACTTACATATGCTTAAACATTTACTTGCTACTTATGGTGTAAATATTTCTTCTTCTGACATAGAAATGTGTATTAATGTAGTTAGGGAATGGAATCCTTGGTTCCCCTATGAAGGAACATTATATGTTGATAATTGGAAACGAGTAAAAAATAATGTAGAAAGAGCTGTTTGAGAAGGGGACAAGATTCCTATTAGATTTTGGTCCATTTGGGCTATTTTACATACCCTTTTTAAAGTCTTGAATGAGGAAAGATTAATAGCGGACTTAAAGAAAGAGGCCACTCCTTCTATTGTAGATTTACAATTGGACTCTGAGGTTAAGGACGCAATAGATAAGGATGCATTGCAATTAACAGAGAAAAAACAAGAGGTAAAAAAGGCTTAAAAGGAACAAACTGAAAGTGTAATAAAATGTCTGAGCAAATGGAATTGATTTTATCAAAATTACAACATATGGAGTTGGAAATTAGCAGAGTGAAAGGAGAACCTGAGAAAGTGAAAGTAAAGCAGCCTTTGGCTCCTCCGCTGGCCGATGCAATCTTTACAGCGTCACTCCCTCACAAAACAGAGGGCTCAGACAGTGAGTTTGATGATGAAATGTTTATTTTTTCTTATCCTGTAATTCGACCACGCCCTATGAATGGTATAGCTCAACCAGCCAGATATAAAGGTGTTGCTGTTGATGATATTGGTAAACTCAAGAAGGCAGTGACGTTGTATGGTCAGCAATCTCATTATGTTAAGGAATTGCTTAATGGGTTTGCTCAACATTACAATAATTTTGCTCCTGAGGATTGGAAGATGCTTTGTAGAGCCTTGCTTAAGGAACCTGAATACCTACGATGGCAAATGTGGTTTACTGAGTTATGTACAGAAAGGGCTAGACAAAATGCACAGAGCAGTAACCCCCGCCTACAAGTCATAACCTTTCCCATGTTTTATGGAACAGAACTATATGCAGATGCTCATATGCAAGTGAACTCTCCTGAAGAGATCCATGAGCAGTTAAGAGACATAGGTATTGAGTCATGGGAAAGGATTTGACCGGTAGGAGAGCATTATGGCTTTTGGACTAAAGTAATTCAAAAACCTAATGAACCCTATGTTAAATTTTTATCGCGATTGAAATTGACCTTGGAACGTACTGTTGTGGGAGAGGCTGCAAGTCAACAACTGCTGAGCATGTTGGCTTATGAGAATGCTAATGAGGACTGTAGACGGGCCCTATTGCCTATTAAAGAATCTGGGGATGTGAATACATATTTGAGGGCCTGCAGAGATATTATATCTGAATCCAGGCGTATGCAGGTGTTTGCTGAAACTATGGCCACTACCTGGCATGCTTTGCAAACAAAACCCTCTAATCTAAAGTGTTTTGGATGTGGTCAAATAAAAAAAAGTTGTAAAAAAGCTACTGGAGTTAACAAGAGAAGACCAAAAATTTACCCTAAATGTTAAAAAGGGGAGCACTGGGCAAGGGAGTATAGATCAAAAATAAACAATAAAAAAATTCCTATAAAAGATGCTTTCCCTTTATATTTAAAGATTTTGGATTAATGATAGCACCTAAAAAATACAAAAGGATACGGTGGTAAAATATTTAGGATATGTTGTTTCTAGACAAACAGTGACACCTCAAAAAATACCTTTATGACGTGATCAATTACACATGTTAAATAATTTTCAAAAGCTATTAGGAGATATTAATTGGATGCGACTGGCCTTAAAAATTTCTACTTATCAGTTACATAATTTGTTTTCTTTGTTACAAGGGGATCCTGATTTACATAGCAAAAAAACTTTAACTAAGGAAGCTAAAAAAAATTACAATTTATAGAACAGAGAATAAAAGAAATGTTTTTACATTGAGTAACGCTAAATCAACCCATAAATTTATGTATTTTAGATACATGGAAATACCCAACAGGAATTTTAGGACAAAATGAGCTACCATTACAATGGATTTATACACAGCATAGATTTACAAAAAATAGTATGCCTTATAAACAACAGTTGGCAATTATTATTCAACAGGCCAGGCAACGGGTATTTACCCTATCAGGGTATGATTTAAAATTATTTTTCCTTTGCCAAAAGACCAAGTAGAATATTTGTTAAACATGTCTGAAATGCTACAAATAGCATTAGTAAATTTTACTGGACAATTTTCCTATCATTTCCCCAAGGGTAGATTGTGGGATTGCTTGCATAAACAACAATTTGTCATTAATGATATAATTACCAAGGCCCCTATTCCCACTGCTCTTACCATTTTTACAGATGGCTCCAAAACAAAAAGTGCTTATTGGACAAAAAATAAACATTGGGTACAAACAACTACTTTAACATCAGTTCAACAAAATGAACTTTTTGCTATTATTAAAGTGTTACAAGATTTTGTGGGAGATATTAATATTGTTACTGATTCTGCCTATGCTGTAGGAGTTGTGACTAATACAGTCACTGCTGTTACTTATTCATCTAAACCCCAGCTAAACCAATTATTTAAACAATTACAAGCATTACTACAACAACGTAATGCCAAAGTGTTTGTAACTCACATTATGGCTCACTCTTCATTACCTGGGTACATTGTATATGGCAATAATCAGGTTGATAAATTAGTTTTGCTTCTGCTGAACAGGATCATGCTCATTTACATACAAATGCTGGCTATTTACATATGCATTATAAAATACCTTATTCTCAAGCTAAACAAATTATAAAAAGGTGTCCTATTTGCAGATCAATGCATTTAAGAGTTGTACCTGCTGGAGTAAATCCTCGAGGATTACAACCTAATGAGCTCTGGCAAATGGATATAACCCATGTGCAAGCCTTTGGCCGTTTTTCCTTTGTACATGTTACAATAAATACTTATTCTAAATTTGTTTGGGCTTCTGCCCTTATGGGAGAAACTGTTAACCATGTAATAGAACACTTATTGGAAGCTTTTGCCATTATGGGAGTGCCTGCCAAAATAAAGACTGATAATGGACCAGCCTATAAAAGTATTAAATTTAAAAGATTTTGTGAACTTTATGATGTGGTACATATTACAGGAATAGAATATAACCCCCAAGGACAAGCCATTATTAAACGAGTTCATGGCACACTAAAACAACAAATTAAAAAATTAAAAAGGAGGAAAAGGTTGGATAAAGGTATGGATATTTTGTGGTTTTCCATGCAAAATCCTAAAACAATTTTACATCAAGCTCTTTTTGTTCTTAATTTTTTAAACTTACCACAAGGAGATATTTTAACTAGAGCTGAGCGCCATTTTGAACAAATATCAGAAAAACCTTATTTAAATGCTCCCATAAGGATTAAGATTACATTGAACACAAAATGACAACTAGGAACATTATTACATAAGGGGCGAGGATAGGGTTTTGTGTCTACACAGGATGGCAAACAATGCTGGCTTCCTGCAAGATGGATACAGACGTGGCCCAGTGAGGACAGCCCGGTATCCTGCAAGGAATCAGCCACCAGTTGAGAAAGAAGAAAGCCCTGCTGCCCACCTGGGGGCAGGTTAAAACGTTGACTGGAGAAGGACAAAAGATGTTACAACGCACTGGTAAATCTGTCACACTGGTAAACCTGTCACGGCTGAGAACTTGTTCCTGGCCATGTGTGCCCTGCTTACTGTAAACTCTGTTCATGCTAATGCTAACGTAAATTATTGGGCCTTTGTTCCTAACCCTCCTTTATTGGGACCTGTTGTTTGGGGAGACATGGAGATAACCGTCTGTACTGTTCCTGCTATTTTATCTCCTCCTTGGAATAACTTGACATTTTATAATAAGGATGATGGTAGCTTTTTAAATTTTACTTACTATACTCATTCCTTGCCTGTTTGTTTGGGGCCTCCTCCTTGTTTAGTTATGAATTGGCAACATTGGGTTTTACCTGGGAAACGCACTTCCAATTCTAGAAAACAGCTACAGCGATTAACTACTTGGTCCATTAATAGTAGCTGGGAAAGTGTCACCTTTGATGGTGAGTTATCCTTACCTATGTGCCCTGATTTTACTTATATTGATTTAAAATATAAGCCTTTTGTGTGGCAAGAGTGCAGAGGAACATTTGGAAAAAAGTTCAATAGTTTCATTAATTGGGGACCTTTTGGACAGTTTATTAACACATGTTTAGAATGGAATATTACCAGATGTGATTTATCAAATGTTACTAGGATGCCGGATGCCATTAATTGGAGCTCGATTGATGGCCTGGGGAGATGGAGGCATTACAGATACTCGATGGGCTTTCATGGCTGCACCCACTGCTGTTCAAACTCATCTTTGGAAGGTCGCAGCGGCGCTAAAACCCGTGATGCTATCAAATGGATCATTTTTCGGGGACGGCGAACTCTGCGTCCACTTATAATTTTACTTTGTATAAATCTTATAATGTAACTGCTTGTGTATCCCTGCCTTATGTATTTTTGATGGGAAACTTTACATTTTATCCTACTATTTCTTGTTTCAATTGTCGCCTGTATTCTTGTGTTAATTCCTCTCTTAATTTTAATGACAGTGATAGTATTATGATTTTACAACAAGGAACTTATATTTGGCTACCTGTTAAATTAGGAAGAGAATGGTCCCAAAATCCTTTGGATAGTGTTGTTGAATTTTTTACCAAACTGCTAAAACGTACAAAACGTATGATTGGAGCCATGGTGGCTGTGATTTTAAGCTTAATTGCTATTACCACTGTTGCTGCGGTGTCTGGAATTGCCCTGCACACTTCCTTACAAGCTCAACACTTTGTGGAAGAATGGCACCAGGATTCACATGAATTGTGTGTCTCACAGGTAGAAATTGATGCTTGATTACAAACACAGATTAATGTTGTTAAACACACAGTGGGATGGTTAGGAAAAAAGTTATTGGTTGTGGAAAAAACAGTTATTGTTAAAATGTGATTAAAATTTGACTACCTTTTACATTACTAATGTAAAATATAATAAATCTTTACATGATTGGAATATAATACAACAGTATTTATCTAAAAATTCTACTGCTGCTCAATTGATTGCTCAGTTACAATTTAATGTACATGATATTTTTGGTAAACAATTTACAAAGGTTGATGCTTCTAATATTGCTGATACATTTATTAAACAGTTGGAAGGGTTGGATCTGAAAGGAATACTACAAAGCATTTCACATACTGCTAGTGGTATGGAAATTATGATTGTTATTATTCTGTTTGCGCTTGTGCTGTTATATTTGATTTTTATGAAGCCAATGCAAGCTTCTATGATAACCCTGTGGAAAGCTTTACTTTTAAAACAAAAGAAAAAAGGAGATTGTGAAGACTCAGGGTCTATGTTGAGGGGGCAGAATGATGCAGGCTCCAGCCTCGGGATTGTCTGAGGACTGTGTTTGGGATTAGGAAAGCTCTTGGAATGCCAGGCTAGAGAGGGAAAATGTTCTCTCTCCCTATCTCCAGACACATGTCACAGATTCCTGAGAGCTGAGGAAGTGGCTCTTCTGCTTGCTTAAGCATAGATGAACAGCTGGTCAAGCATTTTCCTGAGATTGGAGAAGTGGTTTGAGCTTGCTCTAAAATAGTTTAGAAAATAATGTACCTTGACATTGTCTCATAGGTTAAGTAAAAATGTATCTGTGGAAATTTTTTGTGTGAATGTTTTCTAACCAAATCTTGGCAAAGATTATGCTTGCTTGTCTTTAAATACCCACTAACAATAAAACACAGCATGCAGTGGCAATTGCTGTTTGCACACTGCATCCCCTGTGTCCTGATGATTTCATGACCCTTACCCAGGGACCTCAATGCACTAGACATTGACAATCTACCACTTCTTGTTTGCACACACCCATTCTATGTATGAAGGTACTTTGTCCATGTTAACCAATAGGGTAGCACTCACTCTCTGAGGAGAAAAGTTCCACAGTATAACTCTATGTCCACATTAAAGGGTGTAGAATTTAAAGTGTTTTGAGACAAACATTGATATTTGAATTGGAAGGCTCCTTAGGGATATTTTCTTGGAGCTCATTAATTTACCCAGGAGAAATATAAATATCCACACATTTTTGGAACTAATTAGTAAGTAACTGAATTAACACTAGATCCTAGACATTGTGTTATGACAAGTCACCATTGTATTATTGTTACATCAGAATCCTTCCCTACTTGCATATGTGTATCAGAAAATGAAAGAAAGGCATTAAAGCAAAATGTCTTATTTTTTAGGCATTTAATCCTTGTGGGGAGGGTAATGTCTGAACTCTTCCATTCAATAAAAGCTTGACGTTTATAAGAGCATTTCCTACATACAAGAATTTGTGGCAGGTTGATTGGCAGGGTTATTTCAGCATGGAGATATCCCTAACAAGAATTAGATTTAAGGGGCTGGGAAGGTGGCTCAGTGGTAGAGCGCTTGCCTTGCATGCCAGAGGCCCTGGGTTCGATTCCTCAGCACCACATAAGCAAAAAGAAAAAAGCCGGAGTGGCACTGTGGCTCAAGTGGTACAGTGCTAGCTTTGAGCTGAAGAGCTGAGGGACAGCGCCCAGGCCCAGAGTTCAGGCCCCCATGCCCGGACCCCCCCCAATAAAAGAATTAGATTTAAATAGAGCATATGGCAGTTATGACGTCTCAATGGCTACTGAGGCATTTTCTATTCTAAAGAAGAATCAATTTGAGGAGTCTTCAGTAACATCAGTAAAACTGTAAGTTCAACCTAATACTTGATGTTACTTGTTCTACATTTATAATGAATAGGCTGATAAGATGTCCAAACATATCTAATGATATTTCTATAAAATCCCAAACTGATGTGGATACATGGGTCACTCTTTGGAACTGTAGGGCAAATTAGGCTTGTCTTTGCTGTAGTTCAATCCATAATCTCCTGGCCAGTCTTCAAAAATATTCACAGAATATCTCTAAGTAAAGGTCATGACAGTTACCTCTGTATAATACTTCTAAGGTCAGGATAAGAGCATTTGTTCCCAACATTTAAAATCAACAGGATCTGTTGAATTCATGGATCTAGAGTTTTATTTCATATCTCAAAATTTTATCAATATGACTTACATCTCTACCAGTTCACCAAAACACTGTTCTTATTGAACTTGTCTATGTCCTTTTAGTTTTCAAATCCAAATAGCATATTTCCTTCAATACCTCTGTAAGTTTTGACCTTTTCTTCCTGCAAATTCTTTCCTTTCTTTACTTCTGTAAATCTGTTTTTATTACTTTCTTGTTTCCTTATTTATCTCTTTGTTCCAATCTTGTCCACACTGGTGCTCAAATTGCTTACACTTATGTCATAACTTTTCTTTTCCTCTTCCCTTTAATAATACCCCCAATTTTATCATTCTTTTTCATATTCATGGTCGAGGATATTTTGATGATGTCTAAAAAGATCTATTGGGCTGGGAAGGTAGCTCAGTGGTAGAGCGCTTGACTTGCATGCATGAGGCCCTGGGTTCGATTCCCCAGCACCACATAAGCAAAAAGAAAAAAAGCCAGAAGTGACACTGTGGCTCAAGTGGTAGAGCGCTAGCCTTGAGCTGAAGAGCTGAGGGACAGCGCCCAGGCCCAGAGTTCAGGCCTCACGACCGGACCCAAAAATAAAAATAAAAATAAAAATAAATAAAAAGATATATCTTTGCATCTGTTTAATATAAACTTTAGAACTATCAGAGAGATTTTTCCCCTAAATCCATCATTTTCACCTGTAATCCTTATCACCAAGAATATCACTAACACATTTGCCTGGTCATAGATGTAGAACCCTTTAGATTTCTTCTTATCCTTCTACTCCCACCCATTAGATACGATGAATGATCAAGATGTTCTCAGTTTCTGTCACTAATATGATATCTTGTTTTGTTTGTTTGTTTTTGTTTTTGTTGGTCGTGGGGCTTGAACTCTGGGCCTGGGTACCGTCCCTGTGCTCTTCAGCTCAAGGCGAGCACTCTACCTCTTGAGCCACAGCACCACTTTGGGTTTTCTAGTGGTATTTATTGGAGATCAGAGTTTCATGGACTTTTCTGCCTGGGCTGGCTTTGAACCGTGATCCTCAGATCTCAGTCTCTTGAGTAGATAGGATTACAGGAATGAGCCACTGGCACCCAGCACTAATATGATTTCTATGTACTCCTTTTTATGCCCCTGACACAAGTCTGTTTCATGTACTCATCACTGGTCACCTAGTCTTAAACAACTTTTTACAAAGTATGTTTTTTTTCCCCATAGTCTTTTCATATTGATCCTCTCCATCACCAAATTACTGCTCCTTGTAAGCATGCAGAGGGAAGAGCTCAGACACAAATTCTAGTATCATTATTTACTCACTATATTGACTGTTGGGCCTTGCATTTCTCATCTGTAAATGGATGTAATCTACCAGAAATATTGAGGAATACATTTGCTTACTCCTAGAGCAAGAAAAAAGAAATGTGAAGAATCCTTACATTTTCCACCTTAGCTTACAAATAAGGAAAGAATCAAATTCAGTTTGTTGGTATAAAGTCACAAATTGTTTCATCCAGAAGTAAAAATAAATTTTACCTCCTGGATCTAAGGCCTGTGTCCTTTTAAGGCACCTACAGATATGTAAGTGGTATTATGTAAATTGGGTCATGTGTCTACATCTGTATTGAAGAACATACTCAACATATCATTGGAAAACATTGGTTATTGAATATTATCTATATAAGAACGTTACTTGAACTAATCACACTAAGTTGAAAACTAATTGTAGTCCATCAAAATTTTTCTTACTGCTTTATCTGTTGCCAAGTGTTCTTCATCAATTTATACACAGATTTTCTCCAGTGAACTGGATAGAAACTAAAACTGACCAAGGATTTCTGCCTAATGAGTGAAGCATGCTTGAGGCATGTGTTGTTACCTTCTAGGAATAGATAAACAAGCCACTGGCTATGTAGGTGGTGAAAGGCTTTCTCCTAAGTTCCCAAGGCTAGAACAAACAAGATCATTTGATAACAAAGCACTCAGCTTATTATATTTTATCTACGTGGGATAATCAACATGTAGAAATAAACGATTTTATTTACAAGCAAACAATTCCACCAAAAAAAGTGAGTATACATTAGAGAGACTTCAAGAATAACATTAGGGTTTTTACTGTCTCACCTGATTATGTGATTGTATTTCTTGATATTGAAACTCTCCTCTTGTTATTCTTATTGTATGTAATCCAATGCTGTTTATTACTATGTATTCAATGTGGGAAATCTAGCTTCAAAGATGTCTAAAAATTTTTCTTTTTAAATCATATCATTGTCATTATCAGGGTACACTGTGGTCATCATCATCATCAACAAAATTATTATTAGCATCATAAGTGCTAATTATTGAAAGTCTGATATGTGTCTATGATTTTGTATTATTTGTATTTTGATTAATAATTTTAATATTACCACTGTGCATGCATCCATGTTAAATTTTTGAATAAATAAAGAAACAAAAAAACTAAACCATAACAGGTAGCTTGACTATGTGATTATAACCAATTATTGGACAGATTTTTGAAGCATTGCACATTCCTAACCAACATGAATTAACTTCCTCTCTCCCTGTCATTCGACACAAATATTTAAGGGTTTGAACAGAATTTTTTCAAGTAATATACTATAAATGTTACTACAACGTCATGTGTATATCTAAAATTACATTGAAAATAATATACTCTACTTTCTAGTGAAATATTAGTCATTTTACTCTAGGAAACTTTTGGAAAAATAGATTGTATATCTTTGAAATGAAAAGATAAAAAATAGTAGCATAAAAGTTTTATAGGGATGGGCTGGGAAGATGGCTCAGTGGTAGAGTGCTTGCCTTGCATGCACGAGGACCTGGTTTTGATTCCTCAGCACCACATAAGCAAAAAAGAAAAAAGCTGGAAGTGGCACTGTGGCTCAAGTGGTAGAGCGCTAGCCTTGAGCTGAAGAGCTGAGGGACAGCGCCCAGCCCCAGAGTTCAGGCCCCACAACTGGACCAAAAAAAATGTTTTAGAGGGAGTCTGTCTTCAAAAATATGTGTGTGTGTGTGTGTGTGTGTGTGTGTGTGTGTGTGTGTGTGTGTGTGTGTGTGTGTGTGTGTATAAATGTTATGTGTAGAAAGACATACATTTTTAGAGGGAATTTGTCATCAGCATATATATATATATAAATTTATGTATAGAATTATGTGCACTATAGTGAAACAAACATCTTAAAACATAATTAAAATTTAAAAAACATTATCAAACTAAGTGCCAGTAACTCACCTCTATAATTCTAGCTAGTCTGGTGGCTGAGATCTAACAATTGTTTTCACATCTACCCTGGACAGAAAAGTACTTGTTAGATCCTTATCTCCAATTAACCACTCAAAAACAGAAATTAGCTCTGTGCTTCAAGTTGTGCAGTGCTGGCCTTGAGCACAAAAAGGCTTAGGGACAATGCTCAGGCCTTGAAAACAACAACAACAACAACAACATGTATCAGATTAATTTCACAAACGCATCTTTTAACTGCTGTGAACATCTTTTAGAAACATGAATATATGCCCCTGGAAAATGTTAAGTAAAAAAGATAGAATATTTACATCTATGTTAAAGAAATGACTATTTAGATTGTTTAAGATATTTAGGTAATGATTAGGAATTAAGAATAATGATAGGTAATGATTGGGACTGGTCTTTTATTCTATTTTATGATAGTAATAAAATGATCTTTTAATGATTATGTAAAATTACTCTTGTTTGGTATTTGAATTATAATAAGTGATAAACATTTTTAGAAGTTTTATTATTGTGAAAATTCCGTACAGAGGCGTTACAATTACATGGGCAAGGTAATGAGTATATTTCTTTTCAACCATTGTTACCTCCTCCTTTGTTTCCCCTACACATCCCTTCCATATCTCCCTACACTGATCCCCACTTCCTCCCTCCCACATCCCCTGGCCAAAGTTGTAAAGTTCATTTTTCGACATAACAAAAATAACCCCAGCTTTCACTGTATTTGATGCTGGTATAATTTGTGGAGGTGAAGGGAAAAAAACAAATCGTTTAAATAGGAATACAGGTGAAATCATTATAACAATGAGATGTACCAGTTGTTATGTTGAAAAATGAACTTTACAACTTTGGTGGAGGGGATGGGGATAGGGTAAGGAGGCGTCTGAGAAGGGGTGGAAAGAAGAAACAAAGGAGGAAGCAACAATGCTTGATAAGAAATGTACTCATTATATTGCTCATGTAATCATAATCCATCTGTACGGTATTTTCACAATAAAAAAAATATCTCTCAGTCCTATCTCTCAACATTACCAGACTTAACTCACCAATTAAGCGACATAGATTGTCTAGTTGGATTACAAAGCAAGATCCTTCTATCTGCTGCCGTCAGGACCACCTTGCCCATAAAAACAAACACATTTTCAAAGTGAAAGACTGGAATAAAATCTACCAAGCAAATGACCCCCATAAACAGGCTGGAGTTGCAATCCAAATATCAGATAAAATAGACTTCAAATTAAAATTAGTTAGAAGAGAAAAAGAAGGTCGCTACATACTAATTAAGGGATTGCCCTTCAGGAGAATATTACAATTCTAAATATCTATTTGCCAAACAACAGAGCACCCAAATTTCTCCAAGAAACACTACTTTCCCTCAAATCCCACATAGATCCAAAGACATTAATTGTTGGGGACTTTAACACACAACTATCGCCACTAGATAGATCAACTCGGCAAAAACTCAATAGAGAAATTGCAGATCTAAACAACTGCAAGGATCAACTAGATTTAACAGACATCTACCTAATATTTCACCCAGCAGCATCAGAATACACGTTTTTCTCAGCAGCACAAAGAACATTTTGCAAAATAGAAACATTTTAGGTCACAAAGCAAACCTCCAAATTCAGAAATATTGAAGTTATACCTTGCATTCTCTCAGACCACAAGGAAATAAAATTAGAATTCAACACCAAAAGCTACCAAAGAAAGTCCTGTAACACTTGGATGCTGAACAACACACTGTTGAATCACCAGTAAGTCATGTAAGAGATTAGAAAGGAAATTCAAATGTTCATGATATTCAACAAAAAGGAACACACAAATTACTAGCTCCCCTGGGACACAGAAAAGGCAGTACTCAGAAGCAAGTTGGAGAGATCTGAAACCAACAATCTAATGAGACATCTGAACCTCCTTGAAAAAGAGCAGCAATATAAACCCCAATCCAGTTGATGGAAAGAAATAATTAAATTTAAATCAGAATTAAATGAATTAGAATCCAAATAAAACATAGAAAGATTCAATAAAACAATGAGTTGGTTCTTTGAAAAAATTAACAAAATTGACAGACCCTTAGCAAGTCTTATCAGAAAAAGATGAGAATACACCCAAATAAATAAACTCAGAGATGAGAATGGAAACCACCAAAGAACAACCAAGATTCAGAACATTCTAAGGGAATACTCAAAACTATGCTAATACATTTGAGAACTTGGCAGAAATGAACCTTTTCCTAGCAAATATCAACATGCTGAAACTAAACCAAGATGAGTTAAACCATTTTAACAGGCCCATATCAAGCATTGAGATAGAAACAGCAATAAGAGAAGTCCCATCTAAGAAAAGCACAGGACCACACAGATTTACAGCAGAATTTTACAAGGCCTTCAAAGCAGAGCTCACACCAATAGCCCTTCAATGAAACTCAAAGAGAAAGTTCACTACCGAACTCATTCTATGAAGACATCATAACCCTCATCCTAAAACCAGGCAGGGACTCATCAAAGAAAGAGAACTATAGACCCGTTTCTTTGATGAACATTGATGCAAAACTTCTCAAAAAATTTTTGGCCAATTGACTTCAACAATTCATCCAAAAAATCATACACCACAATCAAACAGGATTCATTTCAGGGATGCAAAGCTGGGTCAATATACGCAAATCAATTAATATAATTAATCACATTAACAGGAGCAAGGATAAGAACCACATGGTTATCTCAATAGATGCAGAAAAGGCATTTGATAAGATTCAACACCCATTGATGATGAAGGCTCTGGAAAAATTAGGAATCCAGGGAACATTTCTCAATAAAATAAAGACTGTATATGACAAACTTACAGCCAGCATTATACTTAATGGTGAAAAACTAGCCATTTCCTCTTAAATCAGGAACGAGACAAGGCTGTCCATTCTCGCCACTTCTCTTCAATACAGTATTAGAATGCCTAGTTACAGCAATAAGACAAGATGCAAACATAAAATGGATCCAAATAAGGAAAGATGAAGTAAAACTCTCCCACTTTGCAGATGATATGATCTTGTGTTTAAAGAATCCCACGGACTCCACTCCCAAATTATTCAAGCTTATGCAAAACTTGGGCAAAGTAGCAGGGTATAAATTTAACCTTCAAAGTCCAATGGCTTTTCTGTATGTCAACAATGAGAAAAGGGTGGCTGAAATCAGGAAAGCAACTCCATTTGTAATAGCTCCACAAAAAATAAAATACCTAGGAATTAACTTAACCAAAGAAATGAAGGACCTCTATGATGAAAACTTTAAAACCCTGAAAAAGGAAATCAAAACAGAACTTAGAAAGTGGTAAAAACTTCCATGCTCCTGGATTGGAAGGAGCAAGATCATGAAAATGGCAATACTTCCCAAGGCTATCTACAAATTCAATGCAATACCTATCAATATCCCTAACTCATTCTTCAAGGAATAGAAGAGACAATCCAAAAATTCATATGGAACAATAAAAGACCCTGAATAGCAAAAAAGATCCTTAACAGAAAGAACAGTGCTGGAGGAATATCAATACCAAATTTCAAACTCTACTACAATGCCATAATATTCAAAACAGTATTGGCACAAGAACACACCTCAGGACCAATGGAATAGAATTGAACTTACAGATATATAGCAATCTAATCTTCGATAAGGAAGCTAAAAAATTAGAGTGGAAGAAAGACAGCCTTTTAAGTAAATGGTGTTGGCAAAATTGGTTAATACCTTGTAAAAAACCAAAGCTAGATCCTTATATATCACCCTACACAAGAATCAACTCCAAATGGATCAAAGACCTTGGAGTCAAAGCAGACACTCTGTAAACATTACAGGATGCAATAGGAGAAACCCTAGGTATACTTAGCACAGGCTGAAATTTTATTAATAGAGACCCAGAAACACAACAAATCAAAGAAAGGTTGGACAAATGGGATTGCATGAAATTGCAGAGCTTCTGCAAGACAAAGGACATAGCTAGCAAGATCAATAGAAAGCCCACGGATTGGGAGAAGATCTTCATTAGACATACAATGGACAAGGGTCTCATATCTAAAATATACCTGGAACTCAAAAAATTAAATCCCCCGACAACAAATCCTCAAAGAAACAACTGCCCAATAAGTAAGTGGGCTAAAGACTTAAAGAGAAACTTCTCTGAAGAGGAAAGAAGGATGGCCAATAGACATATGAAGAAATGCTCAACTTCTCTAGCCATAAAAGAAATGCAAATCAGCACAACACTGAGATACCACCTCAGCCCAGTTAGAATGGCTAGAGTCAAGAACTCTAATAACAACAGATGCTGGAGGAGATGGGGACAGAATGGAACCTTACCGCATTGTTGGTGGTTGTGTAAAGTTGTTCAACCACTTTGGAAAGTAGTATGGAGTTTCCTCAAAAGACTCCACGTTAAGCTCCCCTATGACCCAGCAATCCCATTTTTTGTGCATTTACTCAAATGATCACAAACAAGACCAAACTAAAGCTACCAGCACAACTATGTTTATTGCAACATTATTTACCATAGGTAACATATGAAACCAACCCAGATGCCCATTAGATGAATGGATCAAGAAAATGTGGTATATATACACAATGGAATTCTATGCCTCCATCAGAAAGAATGACATTGCCCTATTTGTTAGGAAATGGAAAGACTTGGAAAAAATTAAGTGAAGTAAGCCAGGCCCAAAGAAACATAAGTCCCATGGTTTCCCTTATTTGCAATAACTAGTATATTTCTGAGACAAGCAGAAAAGGTAAGATAAGTTCATGTTAGGTGAAATGAACCACAAGATAAGTTTTCAAATGTTTTTTTTTTCTTGAAATTGTTTCTAACATATTTATAAGATGATTTCTTTGTTGCTTTGTATGTCCCTCCCCTACGGTATAACCCCTGCTTTCATATATTTGATGTTGGTATAATTTGTGGAGGGAAAGGGCAAAAACAAACTTTAAATAGGGATACATTGGACCCATTGCAACGATGAGCCATACAAGTCATTATGTCGAATAACGAACTTTACAACTTTCACTGGGGATGGGGAGTTGGGGGGGTAGGAGAGGAGATGGGAAGGGATGGAAAGGGGAAACAATGGAGGAGGCAACAATGCTTGATAAGAAATGTACTCATTACCTTGCCCATGTAATTGTAACCCCTCTGTATGGTATTTTGCCAATAAAAAAATTTTAAAAATTGTCACAAAACACATTTTTTGACAGAATAAACATTAGTGTATCACCTAGAATCTGGGTATGGTTAGTAACTCTAGAGGATTTTCTCATACTTTCAGAATTTTCATAAACATATATAATAGAAGTCAAATGAGGTGGTTTATACCTATAATCATAGCTACTCTGAAAATGGAAATGTCGATAGTTGCAGTTCAAATTCAAGCTGGAAAACATACAAGAGACCTCCATCTCAATCAATAAAAGCTGGGTGTGCCAATGTATGGCTGTCATCCTACCTATGTTGAACATAAAACTAGGAAGTTCACTATCCAGGTATCCTAGGAATAAACAAATACAAGATTCTATCTCAAAAACAATCAAAGCAGGGGCTAGGAAGGTGGCTCAGTGGTAGAGCGCTTGCCTTGCATGCCTGAGGCACTGGTTCGATTCCTCAGCACTACATAAGAAAAAAGAAGGAGTTCCGGGAAGATGGCGGAGGAGAAGCTGGAATCTGAACAAGCTCTCCAATAGAAAGTAGTTTTAGAATTCCAGTGAACAGTCCTAAGCCAGAGAATCACACCAAGTGTGCCATCACAGGACAGAGAGTTAGACAAGAGAGGGGAAGCCAAGGAAACGCATCAGCTGCCGCTCCGGCGGCAGGGTCGCGGCGGCGACCACCGCTGCGGAGTCATACCTGAGACACAGAGAGTCGGGGAAGGAGGAGCCAGATGCAGCAGACGAGCGGATTCTACTCAACACCAACAAGAACAGACAAGGAGCGAACATCTTCATCCTGTTGTTTGCAGACCAGAGACGACCCAGGATCCAAGACTCGGCGTGAGTACAAGCCCGACATCCTCACTCCTCAGGGAGCAGAGGAGGGAAGGCCACCCCTCCCCCCCAGCACCGGTGATCTCCATCTTGGATACCGACAAAGCTCGGAGGAGCTGCTAGCTCCAGCTCAGGCCTTGGAATAAAATGAGTCATTTAGCAGGTCACAAGAACTTAACGGCGAAGTGACCTGCAGACTCAGCTCCATCCAGGGAAAAGTCACCCAGCTCAGGCGCCAGCCATCGGAGTGCCTTGCCTCACTGGGTAACCAGAGCCAGAGGATGCCCCTCCCTCTAGCAGCCTCGACAATCAATTGAAAAACAGAAACCCTGAGAATGGCTCCAGGCTGGGCGCTGTGAGCTTTATCACAAAATAGCCCCAGGGAAAAGCTACTGTTTGTTGAAAGGCCTCAACTCTACCCAGAACCTAGCCTCATCACCACATCCCCCTCTTTTGTGACTCTCAAAGCAGACCACACTCCCAGAAAACTAACCTGGGAGGGGGATCTCAAAATCTTGGTTAAGCAGAGCATTTTTCCGCCTCTTCCAAACAACCGACTTAAGAAACCAATCAAGCCACAGGACCTCAAGCTGACCAGAGACTCCAACAAGAGACTGGTTGCAGACAAAAGGGAGATACAGGATTCTTCCCACTCCTCCACCCCCCCAAAAAAAATCAAAAGACTTTTTTTTCTTTTTTTCCTTTTTTTTTTCTTCTTCTTCTTCTTTTCTTTTTTTTTTGCTTGTTTTTTGTTACCTTATATATATACATATATATATATATATATATATATATATATATATATATAAATTTTTTTCCCTTCTAAAACTTTTATTAATCTTTAATTTTTGCCTCCTCTGAAAAAATAATTGTTTTCCAGTAACTTTTTTTTTCTCATCTTATAATTTTTATTTTAGGAATACGTGAATGAGAATTTTCCTTTCTTTTCTTGTCTTCTTTCTCTTTTTCTTTCTTTCTTAATTATCTTTTTGTTTTTTATCTAGCTCTACTGAACTTCTGATCTTTTCTTCTCCCTTTCCCATCCTTAAAGATTTTCACATCTCCTCTATGTCCCTCCCCTTCTCTGAACATATTCACATTCCTCTCTAAATAGACGGTCTTTTAACCTCTATAATAACATTAATTTTTACGTTTCTATTCTTTTTCTGGTCTCTCTTTATTCCCCTTTCCGTCTCTTCTTTTTCTCTCTCTCTCTACTTGCATCCTACCCAACCCATTTCCTGCACTGTGATTAGGACCTAGTTAACTCTCCCTGTGCCTCCCCACACCAATCTATTCCCATTTTTTACCCACATCACTCCCTAATCCTAATAATTTCTGGTTTTCCAAATTCTTTTCTGCGGTTCGAAGTCCTTTAACATATAGTCGTTTGATGTTGAATAGATGTATCTGTTGAACTAGATTGTATCTGTAGACTATTGACGGTACAAATGCAAACTTTGGTTGATGGTTGCCTTAAGATAGTGTTCTAGCACAAAACTGGTGCAATCTTTATCTCAAATGGGCCGAGTAAGCCGGAAAAACACAAGAAAAATGGCAAAACCGGTATCTCAATTCCCAACCTTGATAATCAGGGATTAGAACAGATAAAGAATAATCCAGAGGAGAGTTCCCAAATAGCTCTACAAACACTAATAGCAAACATGATAAATGAGAAGTTTGACAATGTACAAAGGACTCTGTATGAGCGTGATAGTGAGAGAGAGGAGGCATCCCAGAATTTTATACAGGAATATCATAAGCGTGAGGAAGCTTCTCAAAAACTGATACAGGATTTGCGTGAACAACTTGAGAATACTCAAAGAGAAAGGGAGGAATGGCGTGAGCAGGCAGAGAACACTCAAAGAGAACTGCAGGAATCCCACAGAAGGGAGGAAACTAATCAAAGAGTAATTCACGAATTAAGAGACCAGGTAGAGAATACACAAAGATCACTAAAGGCATTCATGGAATCCATTAACAAAGAGCTGAAGGAAGTCAGGGAGACCACAAAGGGAATGCTGAATGGAACCCAACAGAAGGAATGGGAGTCCAAAGAAACCATAACCAATCAACTAAGTGATTTGAGAACAAACATTGAACACCAAAATAAGGAAGTAAAGAAATTCATACAAGACCTAAAACAGAGCTTCAACAAAGAACTTGAAGCCATCAAAGCTGACCAATTAGAAGGAAAAGAGATAAAAAACAAAGTAGAGAGTCTTGACAGCAGGTTAGACCATGCAGAAGATCGAATCTCAGGGATTGAAGACAGCCTAGATATTATAGAGAAAGAACATACAACCATCCAAGACAAGTCCAAGAAATATGATAGGTCTATCCAACACTTGGAAGACACCATCAGAAGGCCCAATCTAAGGATAATGGGTGTAGAGGAGCACCTAGAAACAGAAGTTAATGGTCTAGGAAATTTGTTTAACAGGATCCTAGCAGAGAACTTCCCAAACATACAAAAAGATAGGCCTATTCAGATACAAGAAGCTTTTAGAACCCCAAATAGACCAGACCAGAATAGGACATCCCACAGTCACATTATAATCCACACAGGATCAACCCAGACCAAGGAAAAGATCCTTAAAGCTGTCAAGGAGAAAAGGTTAATCACCTATAAAGGGAAACCAATTAGAAGCACCTCAGATTTCTCAGCAGAGACAATCAAAGCAAGAAGAGCTTGGAATGACGTATGCCATGCCCTAAAAACAAACAACTATCAACCAAGAATACTGTACCCAGCTAAACTCTCCTTCATAACTGAAGGCCAAATAAAAACCTTCCATAGCAAAGAAAAATTGAAACAATACATCTCCACCAAACCAGCCCTACAAAAGATTCTTAAAGATGTCCTACACATAGAAAACCAACAAGAACGCAACAAAGGCCAAGAAACTGCACCCAAACTGAGAATCCAAGAACCTTAGGAAGAACCAAGCTTTCAAAGCCCCCAAGAAGGTGGATAACATGGCAGGAACTCCCAAATACCTCTCAGTCCTATCTCTTAACGTTAACGGACTGAACTCTCCAATTAAGCGACATAGACTGTCTAATTGGATTAAAAAACAGGACCCTTCTATCTGCTGCCTCCAGGAGTCACATCTTGCCCGTAAAAACAAACATATTTTCAAGGTTAAAGGCTGGAACAAAATCTACCAAGCAAACGGCCCTCATAAACAGGCGGGAGTTGCAATCCTAATATCAGATAAAATAGAGTTCAAATTAAAATTCGTGAGAAGAGATAAAGAAGGTCGCTACATACTAATTAAAGGATCTCTCCTTCAGGAGGATATTACAATTATAAATATCTATTCGCCAAACAATGGAGCACCCAAATTTATCAAAGAAACACTACTTTCCCTCAAATGCCATATAGATCCAAAGACATTAATTGTTGGGGATTTTAACACACCACTCTCCACACTAGATAGATCAACTCGGCAAAAACTCAACAGAGAAACCGCAGATCTAAACAGCTGCATAGATCAACTAGACTTAACAGACATTTACCGAACATTTCACCCAGCAGCATCAGAATACACGTTCTTCTCAGCAGCACATGGAACGTTTTCTAAAATAGACCACATTTTAGGCCACAAAGCAAACTTGTCTAAATTCAGAAACATTGAAGTTATACCTTGCATTCTCTCTGACCACAAGGGAATAAAATTAGAAATCAACACCCAAAGCCACCAAAGAAAGTCCGGTATCACATGGAGGCTGAACAACACACTGCTGAATCATGAGTGGGTCATGGAAGAGATTAGAAAGGAAATTCAAATGTTCATGGTATTCAACAAAAATGAACACACAAATTACCAGCTCCTCTGGGACACAGCAAAGGCAGTACTCAGAGGCAAGTTTATAGCTCTGAGCTCCTACATCAACAAATTGGAGAGATCGGAAACTAGCAATTTAATGACACATCTAAACCTCCTTGAAAAAGAGCAGCAAGATAAACCCCAATCCAGTAGACGGAAAGAAATAATCAAAATTAAATCAGAATTAAATGAATTAGAATCCAAAAAAACTATAGAAAGAATGAACAAAACAAAGAGTTGGTTCTTCGAAAAACTTAACAAAATTGACAGACCCTTAGCAAACCTTATCAGAAAAAGGAGAGAACACACCCAAATTAATAAACTCAGAGATGAGAATGGAAACATCACCACGGAAACAACCAAGATTCAGAACATTATAAGGGAATATTTCTCAAAACTTTATGCTAATAAGTTTGAGAACTTGACAGAAATGGACCTTTTCCTAGCAAATATTGACATGCCAAAACTAAACCAAGATGAGTTAAACCAGCTTAACAGGCCCATATCAAGCATTGAAATAGAAACAGCAATAAGAGACCTCCCAGCTAAGAAAAGTCCAGGACCAGATGGTTTTACAGCGGAATTTTACAAGGCCTTCAAAGCAGAGCTCACACCAATACTCCTCCAACTCTTCAATGAAATTGAAAGAGAAAGCTCACTACCGAACACATTCTATGAAGCCATCATAACCCTCATCCCAAAACCAGGCAGGGACTCATCAAAGAAAGAGAACTATAGACCCATTTCTTTGATGAACATTGATGCAAAACTTCTCAACAAAATTTTGGCCAATCGACTTCAACAATTCATCCAAAAAATCATACACCATGATCAAACAGGATTCATTTCAGGGATGCAAAGCTGGTTCAATATACGCAAATCAATTAATATTATTCATCACATCAACAGGAGCAAGAATAAGAACCACATGGTTATCTCAATAGATGCAGAAAAAGCATTTGACCAGATCCAACACCCCTTTATGATGAAGGTTCTGGAAAAATTAGGAATCCATGGAACATTCCTCAATACAATAAAGGCTGTATATGACAAACCTACAGCCAGCATTATACTCAATGGTGAAAAACTAAAGCCATTTCCTCTTAACTCAGGAACAAGACAAGGATGCCCACTCTCTCCACTTCTCTTCAATCTAGTATTAGAATGCCTAGCTACAGCAATAAGACAAGATGCAGACATAAAGGGGATTCAAATAGGGAAGGAAGAAATAAAACTCTCCCTCTTTGCAGATGACATGATCTTGTATTTAAAGAATCCCATAGACTCCACTCCCAAATTACTCAAGCTGATTCAAAACTTCGGCAAAGTAGCAGGTATAAAATTAACGCCCAAAAATCAATGGCTTTTCTATATGCCAAAAATGAGAAAAGTGTGGCTGAAATTAGGAAAGCAACTCCATTTGTAATAGCCCCACAAAAAATAAAATACCTAGGAATTACCTTAACCAAAGTAGTGAAGAACCTCTATGATGAAAACTTTAAAATCTTGAAAAAGGAAATCAACACAGAACTTAAAAAATGGCAAAACCTCCCATGCTCCTGGATTGGCAAGATTAACATTGTGAAAATGGCAATACTTCTCAAGGCTATCTACAAATTCAACGCGATACCTATCAAAATTCCACCCTCATTCTTCAAGGAAATAGAGGAGGCAATCCAAAAATTCATATGGAACAATAAAAGACCCCGAATAGCAAAAACGCTCCTCAACGGAAAGAACACTGCTGGAGGAATATCAATACCAAATTTCAAACTCTACTATAAAGCCATAGTAATCAAAACAGCTTGGTATTGGCATAAGAACACACCTCAGGACCAATGGAATAGAATTGAAAACCCAGAAATGAACCTACAGACCTATAGCCATCTAATCTTCGATAAGGAAGCTAAAACAATAGAATGGAAGAAAGACAGCCTCTTCAGTAAATGGTGCTGGCAAAATTGGTTAACTACATGTAGAAAACTAAAGCTAGATCCTTATATATCACCCTGCACCAGAATCAACTCCAAATGGATCAAAGACCTTGAACTCAAAGCAGACACTCTGAAAACATTACAGGATGGAATAGGAGAAACCCTAGGTCTCCTTGGCTCAGGTCGAAATTTTCTGAATAGAGACGCAGAAGCACAACAAATCAAAGAAAGGTTGGACAAATGGGATGGCATAAGATTGCAGAGCTTCTGCAGGGCAAATGACATAGCTGGCAAGATCAATAGAAAGCCCACCGATTGGGAGAAGATCTTTACTAGCCATACAACGGACAAGGGTCTCATATCTAAAACATACTTGGAACTCAAAAAATTAAACCACCCAACAAAAAATCCTCAAAGAAACAACTGCCCAATAAATAAGTGGGCGAAAGACTTAAAGAGAAGCTTCTCTGAAGAAGAAAGAAGGATGGCCAATAGACACATGAAGCAATGTTCAACATCCCTAGCCATAAAAGAAATGCAAATCAAAACAACATTGAGATATCACCTCACTCCAGTTAGAACAGCAAAAATCAAGAACTCTAACAACAACAGATGCTGGAGGGGATGTGGACAGAAAGGAACCTTACTTCATTGTTGGTGGGAATGTAAACTTGTTCAACCACTTTGGAAAGCAGTATGGAGGTTCCTCAAAAGACTTCACATAGATCCCCCCTATGATCCAGCAATCCCACTTTTGGGCATTTACCCAAATGTTTACAAACAAGACCACACTAAAGCTACCAGCACAACTATGTTTATTGCAGCATTATTTACCATAGCTAAGGCATGGAACCAACCCAGATGCCCCTCAGTAGATGAATGGATCAAGAAAATGTGGTATATATACACAATGGAATTCTATGCCTCCATCAGAAAGAATGACATTTCCCCATTTGTTAGGAAATGGAAAGGTTTGGAAAAAATTATATTAAGTGAAGTAAGCCAGGCCCAAAGAAGCATAGGTCCCATGGTTTCCCTTATTTGCAATATCTAGTATAGGTATGAGTCAAGCGGAAAAGTTCAGATAATGTGATGTTAGGAAAATGAACCCTTAAATATGTATTTTAATGTTTTCGTTTCTTTCATGCATGTGTTTCTAACGCATTTATAAGATTATTTCTTTGTTGCTTTGTATGTCCCTCCCCCACAGTGTAACCCCCGCTTTCACTATATTTGATGTCAGTATAACATGTGGAGGAGATGGGGACAAACAAGTCATTTAAGGATTCAGGTGGACCTGTTGCAACAATGAGAAGTACAAAATGTCATGTCAAAACCAGCTTTACAATGTCGGTGTGGGGGGGGAGGGGGGTATAATTGGGTGGGGGGAGGGGGGTAAAATTGGGTGGGGGGTGGGGGGAGGCGGGGAAGGGAAGTGAAGGGTAAACAAAGGACGAGGCTGCAATGCTTGGTAAGAAATGTATGCATTATCCTGCCCATGTAATTGTAGCCCCTCTGTACAGTATGTTCTCAAATAAAATAAAATACAATTTAAAAAAAAAGGAAAAAGAAAAAAGCCGAAAATGGCACTGTGGCTCAAGTGGTAGAGCGCTAGCCTTGAGCTGAAGAGCTGAGGAACAGCGCCCAGGCCCAGAGATCAGGCCCCACACCTGGACCCAAAAAACAAACAAACAAACAAACAATCAAAGCAAAAATTGCTGGATGTGGTATGATTCAAGTGGTCAGGTGCCTGCCTGGCAAATGCAAGGCTCTGAATTTGAATCCAAGTACTTACCTCAAAAAATTAATAGTAAACAATATGAATTAATTCTCTAAATAACTTCTCTGTAATTATCTTATATATTCTCCAAATAATCTTGTAGTGAACACAGAGAATTGATTAAGCCAGATAAATATAATACTCCAGAATCATAGAATGGCTCAGAGGTCAGCTCTGAGATCAAGTCAGTGTCTGGATCTTACTGTTCTTAGATCCACAATCTTATGGGAAAAGAAAAAGAATGTATAATTAAAATACATTTATTTACAATCTTCATCCAACTTCACATATTGAAATTCTATCTCAAATATAATGTTACAGAAGTTGTCCTTTGTGTGTGTATGTGGACATGTGGATGGTAATTAAGTCGTGGAGGCAAGCCTTCATTAATGTTATTTAAATAAACAAAACCGAATAGATTTCAATCCTGATCTTTAATACAGCGCATCAATCTGAAAAACAAAAATTCTGACTATGCTGGCATTGCAATCTTGGGCCTCCAGGCTCCAGAATGTAGAAATAAATCTTGTTTATAACCAATTCAGTGTCTGGTAATTTGTCGTCATACGTCAAGAGGACTAACATTAAGCCAGCTGAAAAGAACAGTTGTGGTTTTTTTCTTCTTTTTTTTTTTTTTGTCGTTCGTGGGGCCTAAACTCTGGGCCTGGTAGCTGTCCCTCAGCTCTTCAGCTCAAGGCTAGAGCTCTTCCAATTGAGCCTCAGCTCTACGTCTGGCGTTTTCCTGCTTTGTGGTGCTGAGGAATAAAACTAAGGGCCTCATGCATGCAAGGCAAGCACTCTACCACTGAGCCACCTTCCCAGCCCTGGTTTCTCTATTTTCTTTTTCCATCTTTCCAGAGGCCCTCTGATATTGAAAAATGCTAAGACTCCATACAGAAAAATTTTAAAACTGCCCTGTTGTCCAACTCTGACTTCACAAATTTTGGAGTGTAAAGAATGACATCAAGTACCTAAGAGACTGAATACAGGACACTTCATTATCTTCTGCTTTGCTCATCAGCACCTGGTGCAAATTTACACTATATAAACAAGTCAACTAACAGTAGTTATAACAAATTTTAAAAATGCATAGCCTGAAAACACTTTATGAACACTCGCACTGTAGTCTCATTGGCTCCCATATCCAAAATAAGAAACAGAGGCTTAAAGAGAGGTAGGTAATTTACCCCAGGTTGCAAAAACTGGTATATTGGTACATTTAAACTCAGACTACTCTATATCCATACTTAGGCTAACATACTATGGGCATTTTTCTACAGAAATAAAAGTCTCACAGAACTTTTTTCAAGTTCTAGACATATGTTCTACCATGATATCTCTATCCTGGGTGCTTTACTGGTGCCCCCAAGTCATATCAGCTGAAGTTGATACATCTGTACCCACTCAAATAAAAATGGCTGAGACTTGGGCAACTGTACTTTTATAATCTCCCATGCAGTAAAAATGTGTAATTAACAGTATGAAATCCTGGGCTAGAGAATAAATTGTCTATGATGGTGTTAGGCCCACCTCGCAAATCTTTCTTGGTCTCTCTCCTTCCTTCCTTTTTAGTGGTGGGGATTGAACCCAGGACCCTGTGCATATTAAGAAAGTGCCTTAACTCCAAGCTATATGACCATTTCAATCGCTCCAATTTCACTCTCCAATTCACTGCTACATTGTTCCTGATACTTTACATTTCCTGAGCATAATATTTGGAGATTATTGCACTTCATAAGCTTTTCATCATTTTACAGAATATTTATTTTCTCATTCCTATGTATCAAGACACTGTGCAAGAAGGATTTTGTTGAACTCTCCAGGCAGAGTTCATGGCTCATCATCAGGTTCGATTTAAATGCATATCATTATATTATTACATTTAGAATAACAAAGCACTTAAATAATTGTTTCTCTTCTTCAGACTATTGGTAGACCCATGTTCTATTGTAGCTTTTATATAAACAGGAATAGAATTTTTCTTGTCTTATTTTCCTTTTTTTGACTTGGTACAAATTTTCCTGATTGTATAGAACTGTTTTTTTCCAAGAATATTTTTTCAGGACATTTCTGCATATTGTGTATACTACAATTAAGAGATTTCCAGCCAAAGAAAACAACTCAGAATTCTAGAGGTTAATGACTATACTCTGGATTCCTGTGCACTTGGCACTGCATTTGACATCTCAGTGTTACAACAATAGACAATCTATATTGAAAGTTGCTTTCTTTTTGGTTTCCCATTTTGAGCCATATAAATCATTTAAGGTGTACAGCAATTTAACCATGGGAGTATGAGCTGGTAATCTTTTTTTAAAAAAAATTTATTGTAAAGATACTGTATAGAGGGGTTACAGTTACATGAGTAAGGTAATGAGTACATTTCCTCTTAAGCATTGTTACCCCACTCTTTGTTTTCCCCCTACATTCCCTTCCCTCCTTATTCCCCAACTCCTCCTTCCCCCTATCATGAAATTGTGAAGTTCGTTTTCAACATAGTGTATTGTACATCTCATTGTTACAATTGGTCAACCTGTATCTTTGCTTCAGCATTTTGTTATTTCCCTTCCCCTCCCCAAATTAGAAAAAAAAATGTATATACAAGATGCAGGGAACTGGAATGAAATACAGTGACAACAGAGGATATATGAGCTGGCAATCTTTAGCCTTCAAATTCCAAAACAAAAGCAAGCAATGAATGATAAAAATTGTTCATAAGGGTACTCTCAGCCTTCCAATTGGTGTTCTGATTCTTCCATTAAAATAAAATCTTGTTAGAATCAAATTCTGATCCAGGCTAAAATGCAATACCCATGAAAATGAAGACATTAAGTTGGTATTAGTTAAATATGCCTTCCTATTAATGGAATGCCATGGAAAAGGGTTTTACAAAAATGATGATAGCAAGAGGGATTTTGGACAAAGGCATTATAGTGGGTAAGGTGTGTAAAAGTTACAAAACTGGAACTTCATGCTGGGAAAAAGATTAACTTCACAGGGAGGAATAACTTACTATTTTAGATGAGCCAAATTAAGATGGATGATTTGATGATGCATTTAATATTATGGAGACAACAAAGAGTTTCAGTAATTGAGACAGTTCAATTAATTATGGAATATATAAGCACTGGACTCCCATGTAATCATTATAAGTGATGTTCTTAGAACAGTATGCAATTTCTAGATGTTATTGGATAGAAAATATATACATGATATAATGAGATGAAAAGTCAAATTATAAAGTAGGCTCACACCTGTAATCCTACCTACTCACAAGGGTGAGATTTGAAGATCATGGTTCAAAGTCAGCCCCTGGAGGAAAATCTATTTAACCACCAAAATGCCAGAAATGGAGATGTGGCTAGCGTTGAGGAAAAAGAAAAGCAGAGAACAATGTGTAGTCCCCGAATTCAAGCTCCAGTTTTGGCAATAAACAAATGAATAATTAAACAAACATATGACACCAAAGTGAAGGAAAATATGTATATGCATATATGCGTGGCAGAAGGGTCTAACTGTGGTGTTCCAGTGTTCACCTTGTGGAGCTCCAGAATGGGGACAGCACAAACATTTACTTAAAGGAAATCAAAAGTGACAATATATTGGAAATGATCTGTACATTTGGGGGGGTGATTGAAAGAGCGAGGGAAAGAGGAAGAAAAATGAGGGAGGGGAAACAAGTTAGGAAATGTTATCACAACCTTACTTATGTAACTGTAACCCCTCTGTACATCACCGTGACAATAATATTAAAAAAATAAAAAACAAAACAAAAGCATTTATTTATGTTATATTTAAAAGTATATTTTAAAAAGAATTATAGGCATTATTTAAATTTCTAATGCATGGCCACACTCTACTGGAGTGTACTGGAATTTGGAGAGAAGTACATGAGTCCATGAGTAAGGACCCCAATAAGAATTCCACAAAGGAATGTCAACATGGACCAAAGGGTCCTACCCATAGTACCTTGCTTCTACAGCAAATCAAACAATCTCCCAAATCCACATAATTTAATCATTTAAAGGCAAATGATGAACCAACATCTCCATTTGTAGAAATACATACTTGCGACAAGGATGTAAAAGGCACCGAAAGCCAAAGTAAATGTGATGCAATTTTAAGGAAGATTCCATAGATAAGGGAATGTGTCCCACACATTTCCAACTGTAAATCTGGGAAAGTTAGTCATCTTTGTCATACTAATAAAAACCACAAAAAAGCTAACTGTAGGATTCAAAAGGATTGCATGAGAACAGGTGTTCATTGTGACAGCACAGCAACTTCAGTGCAAATTACTATGTCTCTTTTCTTGTTTTCTTCCCACCTCATTCTTGAATTCTGAAGGTGAGATTCTGAGGAGCCAGTTTTCTTTGCTCCAGTAATTAATGAAAGGGAACAGGTGATTGGAGATACAATTTCTTCACATAGTTCTTGGATTCTCATTCTTTATTAAGCTTACTGAGTACTAATGGGATTGTAAAACACAAGAAAGTCCTAAGTTTTCCACTAATTTTTAAAATGCCTGCTGTAAGAACAATCAAAATTAACAAAAGAAACAACTCAGAAAGATATTTGTGGTGTATTGATACCAGGAGAATTTGAAATGTCACATGTAAATACCAAATGACATTTACAAAGCACAAACCTTAATTCTTCTGTGAGCTAATGTGATAATTACACATTTATATTTTCCAACAAAATCACCATTGAGAACAGCACAGCCAATTTCAATCACAGAAGCAAAGCTGCAAAGAATTGCTAAAATTTTCACATATTCATTCCTAGAGTTGAGAGGGTTGGTTCTGCTGACGTTGACTGTTTGATCCTTTTCTTCCTCACAAATAAATGTGCCTATGTAGAGCAATTTATGTCTATATCTTAACTTCATGGGTGTCTAGCCTTTCTGGTCTGATCTTCAGTCTGAGTACCAACTATGTTTATGAACATGGACCATCCCTTAAGCAGAAACACACTCTAAAACAGTTCTAACAGAAACATCTGTGATAATGGATATATTCCATATATGCATTGTCTAATAGACTAGCCACTGGCTATATGTGGCTACTGAACCTCAAATGTGAATTAATTCTTCCAATTTCAGTTAAATGAAATTTTAAATAATGAGATGCATCTATTCACTGTTAACTGGACAGCTCAGTTACCAAATAAGGAAGCTGAAGTTCTCACAACAATGTGATAAAATATAATCCAAATGAAGAAGGTTCCATGCCTGCATGCCTGTGAATTATCTGAGCTTTTCTGTCTTATAGAATTCAGTCATCACTCACCTAGATTGACAGCTTGGAGGAAAGGAGTGGGAGATAAACACAAGCTACTTGGGATACTGAGAATTGCTCCTTGAAGATGAGGGTTGTGCATGAATCTTTTCTGTGTTTAGTAGACAGCAAAGTGTGTAGAATCCTGTAGGTAGAAAAATAATGTTTGCATTTCCATATGTCAAACAGGTGCTCTGTTTATCAAAACGGGGGAGAAGTCAGACAGGTGAATTCTTTAAATATACAAACAATATATAGAATATTTGCTACATTCTATTCCATGATAGGCCCTGGAATAAACTTTGGTTCTTTGTACCATACTCTGTAAATTTTCACACACTAAAAAACAGAAATATAATCCTTTATTACTGTTAAAAATACATAGGCTATCTTCATAAAAATATTTGTGGACCTATTTTTTCCTTAATTTCTTCCACACCTGCATTAAGAAATGGCTCTAAGAGAAAAGCTTCTAAATGTGTAAAATATGAACTCCATCTATGTCATCTGTTGAATTGTACTCTAGATAGGATTGAAGTCTCTACTTCATCTTAAGGCTTAGGGCTGGAAAAAGAATAAGTATTCTCAACAAATTGTCATGCCTCACTTTTAAGGAGATCTATGTATTTATTAGGAGAAATATGTATTGGTCTTGGTAGCTAGGACCCTTCAAGAAACAAAAGAAAAAGAACAATTCTTCGGCAGTCTCAAGTATTTGCCTATCTTCAAGTGAACATTAGCTGCTCTATATTCTATAGTATATTTGCAAGAATATTTTTGCAAGCTATTTCTAAGCTATTGTCATCCTCCAGAGTAAAGTTCAAGCATGCTTATTTCTCATTATATAGATGGCAGTTGCTCAAAGTCAGAACCCATTGTTTGTATAGGTTTCACATGTCTATCACTACTTCACTCAGTGGCCCTGAGGGCTGAGAGCTTCACTTCAAATATACAAATACACACACACTACACACACACATATCTCACTGGCTTTCACTATTGCTATAAAAATTAAGTCCTTTTTGTCTCTGACCGAAGAGCATTATAAATTGCCTAGCATCCATGAAAATGTGACAAATAAATTATTAACTTGCAAGTAGGTTAAATCTCAAGCTTCACACATTTCTAAATACTCATATGAAGAAAAATGTATTCCTAGAGTTTTAGTGTGCTTCTATATTACAAAGCTCTTAATTTTCATCTTATTTACCTGGAGGAGGCAACAATGCTCGATACCAAATGTACTCATTTCCTTGCTCATGTAACTGTAAGCCTTCTGTAAAGTATTCTTACAATCAAAAACGTACAAAAAGGGGAAAAAAGAAATTGAAAATCATGTACTTCCATTAGAACTAACTAAATTTAAGGGTTGTAACTTTCTATAGGTTTTTAAGGACCTAAGAAGTTGTGAATATGACCAAAAGACCTTTACTAAAAGTTGAGGGAGAGAGATCCAAAAGTGGAAGTAGATAGGCTACCAGAGCATAATTATGTAGCTTTAGTTCACTGTTACCATAACAGGAGTGCAAATCAATATGATGGTTCATAGTTACAGGACCAGTAGACATACTGGAAACTGACATCAGAGAATGGTCATTCATTGTGGGAAAACACAAAACAGGATGCACCAAAGGATGCAATCAACAGTGTCCAAAAAAGCAGCACAGAAT
>NW_027203583.1:0-67677 GCF_024711535.1 Dipodomys merriami
GCCCCTTTGTACAGTATGTTCTCAAATAAAATAAAATACAATTTAAAAAAAAATGTGGTATATATAAACAATGGAATTCTAGGCCTCCATCAGAAAGAATGACATTGCCCCATTTGTTTGGAAATGGAAAAACTTGGAAAACATTATATTAAGTGAAGTAAGCCAGGCCCAAACAAACATAGGTCCCAAGGTTTCCCTTATTTGTAATATCTAGTATATGTATGAGTCAAGCGGAAAAGGTCAGATAATGTGATGTCAGGAAAATGAACCCTTAGATGTGTATTTTAATGTTTTTTTCTTTCATGCATGTGTTTCTAATGCATTTATAAGATTATCCCTTTGTTGGTTTGTATGTACCTCCCCCACAATATAACCCCTACTTTCACTATATTTGATGTCAGTATAACTTGTGTAGGAGATGGGGGAAAACCAGTTGTTTAAGGATACAGGTGGACCTGTTGCAACAATGAGAAGTACAAGTTGTCATGTTCAAAACGAGTTTTACAACATTGGTGCAGGGAGGTGGGGGAAGGGGGGGGGAAGGAGAAGGATTGGGATTGGGGGGAGCGGTGAGGCTGGGAAGGGATGTGAAGGGTAAACAAAGGAGGAGGCTGCAATTCTTGGTAAGAAATGTATGCATTATCCTGCCCATGTAACTGTAACTCCTCTGTACAGTATGTTCACAAATAAAATAAAATAAAATTAAAAAAAAAAAGCTAAGCGCCCAGGCCTTGAGTTCAAGCCCTAGGACCAACACAAACACACACACACACACATACACACACACACACACACACACACACACACACACACACACACACACACACAGAGCTGTGCTGGCATGAGCTCTTCAGTCTTTCCTCCTTATGAGATTTTTTCATTAATATTTACACAATATTTTATTATTTTCATTCAGGTGAAATCTTTCCTTAATTCTCTGAGTGGAGAAGAATTAGAGGCTCTAATATTTGAATTAGAACAACTCAGAAGCATTTTCCCTAGCAGAATTTTGTGAGGAAGAAAAAGAAGAGAAAAAAGGTAATATGAAAATTCATAATCAGAGTGGGAAGATGCAATGTATTTATTATTACTAGAGTCTTTATTATTACTGCGGTATTTATTATTATTATTAATATTATTATTATTACTAGATTATTTATTATTACTAGAGTAATTTGTGTGTTTGTGTGTGTGCATGCACAATGCCTGTGCTGGTCCTGGGGCTTGAACTCAAGGTCTGCTTGCTGTCCCTGACCTTCTTTGCTTGAAGTTAGACCTTTAAGGACTTGAGCCACACCTCTACTTCCAGTTTTTTTTGTGATTAGAGATAGGAGTCTCATGGAGTTTTCTTCCTAGGCTGGCTTCCAACTATGATCCCCAGATCTCAGCTGCCTGAGTAGCAGTCTGACAAGGATAGCCACTGGTACCCTGCATCTCTCTCTTTTTTGCAGTGAGAATTTTCATGTAGAATTCTTTTTGCAACTTTCCCCCATCTAGGTGTTCAGACACATCAGCCTCTTGCTTATGTCTTCTTTTTTTTTTCCCCTGTCAGACTCCTCTTAGCATCCCTCATACTGATATTGTTCATACCAGTGAGTACAGTTAAAGATTGCTCTTTTCAGAGTTTGTCCTCAGTTTGGCTGATGTTTCTTTATATCTCTAGATACTTCATTTGTGCCTCATGACTTGTGGGATCCTTAATCCCATCTTGAATTGAGGCAGAAAAGGTGGTAGTACCTAAAACATGAGTGACACTCTTCCCCCTCCCTGCCTCCACAATTTAAAGCCTGTATCTCTTAGAAAATATGAATGTTGAAACTGCTCATTTTTTATAGTAATAAGGTAATGTGGCAGTTAGTATAAAATGTAATTTCTGGACAAATGAATCTTAAGGGTTGTTTTATTTTAACATTTAATTAGATATATTTCTAAGACATATTCTCTGCTAATTGGCTATTTTAAGAAAGTGGAATCCAATGAATTCAGTTTTAAGCTGGTCCTAGAATTTGAACTCAGGGCTTGGATGTTGCCCTAAGCTTTTTTTCTCATGGGTAGTGCTCTACCACTTGAACCACTGCACCACTTCTGGCTTCTTCTGAGTAGTTCATTGGAGATAAGAGTCTCACAGACTTTTCTGCCTGAGCTGGCTTTGAACCATGATCCTTAGATCTTAATTTCCTGAGTAGCTTGGATTACAAGCATGAGCCACCAGTGCCTAGCCCTTTTGTAGTGTTTAAATGAACTATTTACTTTGCAATGGAATGACATTTTCACTCTGAAGTATACAAGTGGTCATAGAGACTAGAATTTTATTTGGTGAACATTTCTTAAAAGTGAATGAAATGAGCCTTTACGACAAGAAAAGCAACGATGTATGAGTCATGATACACATTCAAACTAAGTTTCAATTTTATAGAATGTATTTATTGCTCTGTTGAGCTTTGTAGCTTCCCAGTGCTGTTTACAGACTATGCTGATGAAATCTGTGTTGATAATAACAGCTATATTCATTGATTTCAGGACAGTTGGTCAGCATTTGGAAGATTTGTGTGACTCAGTGTGAGTATTTTCCCATTATTTAATGTGTGATGTTAGCAAATCATGTACAGGCAAAAGAAAAGAAAAGACTAACTGATTTTAATTTAATACATCCAAGCAGAAAATCTTATGGTATAGCTTCAGGCTCATTGCTATGTATCTCATTACAACTAAATTTTAAGAGATGACCACTAGTTGAGTTTTAGTGTAATATTAAGGAGTATGCCAGCATTAGCTTTATTGATAATCTGAGAAGGCAACTAAAATACTTCTTCCTTTCCTAACTAAGTGACTTTGTAAGGTAGATTTTCTGCATATACTTGAAACAACATAACCCAACAGACAGTATAAAAGCAGATGAGAGAATACAGGTGTCTTTCATTAGGCTAAAGGATGAAGTGATTTATTAAAGATGTAAAACAATGGGTCTATTCTGCTGAAATTTTACCTTTTTTGGAAAATACAGTTTTTTTCAATAAGCGTATATTAATAAGTAGTGTTTCTTTTCTTTCTTTTTCTTTCTTTTTGGTGAGTTGTGGGGAGTGAACTCTGGGCTTGGGTGCTGACCCTCAGCTCTTTAGCTCAGTGCTAGTGTCCTACCACTTGAGCCACAGCGCCACTTACAACTTTTTCTGCTTATGTGGTGCTCAGTAATTGAACTCAAGGCCTCATGCATACAAGACAAACACTCTACCACTGAGCCACCTTCCCATCCCCAGTGTTTTTGTTCTTAAGTTTACAAAACTACCATAAGCACTTGAGTTCTAAATTTTCTTTTGTTTGGCTTGTGAAACTAGGACTCAATACCTGATGCTTTGCTCATTAGCTGAGTTCTACTTTTTAATATATCTGTCTGTTTCTCTCGTGTGTGTGCATGCACATGCGAATGCATGTGTATACCCTATTTTTTATTTAATTTATTTATTTTTGTGCCAGTCCTGGGGCTTGAATTCAGCACTTAGGCATTGATTCTGAGCTGCACTCTACCACTTGAGTTATAGTTGTACTTCTGGGTTTGTTTTGTTTTGATTTGTTTTGTTTTCTGAGTAGTTTATTGGAGATAAGAATCTCATTGACTTTCCTGCTCCAGCTACCTTTTAATAGCAATCTATAGATCTCAGTCTCCTGAGTGTGTAGCTAGGATTACTGGTGAGAGCCACCAGTTCCTGGCTCTACTTACATTTTTTTTTGTCAGTTCTGGGGCCTAAACTCTGGGTCTGGGCACTGTCCCTCAGCTCTTCAGCTCAAGGCTAGCGCTCTATCACTTGAGCCACAGTGCCACCTCTGGCTTTTTCTACTTATGTGGTGCCGAGGAATCGAACCCAGGACCTCATGCATGCAAGGCAAGCACTCTACCACTGAGCCACCTTACCTGTTTAATTAGCTCTTTGGGAGCTCTCAAAATTTAAGAGTATTAGGAGGTCCTGAGACTAGCAAGTTTGAGAGCTGCCAAATTAAAATTTTCCACATGTCAGTGCTTTTAAAGATGGCTCTCTGTTTTACTTCTTTGAACTGTCAGTGTGCTTGCCACTAATATCTCTAAACCTCATTTGATTTTTTTCTATTTCTCATCAACTGTAAAATAACTAGTCTTCAAGTTTTCTACAAAGCGAATATTTCTCAGTGAGAAACTTTTCTTACTCCTTTAGTATGGATTTTATGCAGACTGGGACATTTTCTTTTTTGTTTGTTGTCAGACTAGACAATTGTATAACATCTTACTAATAAATGATTCCTTAGTCTATGTAAAAGCTTGATTCCTTTTTATAAAATGTTTTCTGACCAGGTACTGGTGGCTCACACCTGTAAACCTAGATACTCAGGAAACTGAGACGCCGGATCTGGGTTTAAAGCCAGCTCACCAGCAAAGTCTGTGAGACTCTGATCCCCAGGTAACTATCAAAAGCCCAAAGTGGAGCTGTAGCTCAAGTGATAGAGTGTTAGATTTGAGCTGAAGAAGCTCAGGGACAGCACCCACGCCCTGAGTTCATGCCCTAGGACTTGCACAAAAAAAGGAAAAAAGATTTTTTGAACATAGTATTGAGATGGCAGTTAACTATGATGGGCTTTGGAGTTATCCACTGAGTCAAAATGAAGATCTGTCTTTTACTAAAGCCATGTGACCTGCGATCCTGAACTCTTTTCTCATCTGTAAGGTAACCCAATCTAATTCCTTACAGGTTGTTAAAATAAGTACTAAATTAAATACTTTATTCAGAGGCTGGGAAGGTGTCTCAGTGGTAGAGTGCTTGCCTTGCATGCATGAGGCCTTGGGTTCGATTCCTCAGTACCACATAAGCAGAAAAAGCCAGAAGTGGCACTGTGGCTCAAGTGGTAGAGCACTAGCCTTGAGCTGAAGAGCTGAAGAGCTGAGAGACAGTGCCCAGGCCCAGAGTTCAGACCCCAAGACTGGCAAAAACAAAACAAAACAAAACAAAAATGAAATAATGTATTCAATAAGTGGCATAATAGTCATAAGCAAGCGATGGTAATTATTTTAAGGATTCCAAAGATATAAAAGATTAAAAAATCTGCTTTTTAGAAGTCTTAACTTAGGAAACACATAAAGCCATTGTGATGTGTTTAGATAGTTGCATTCTTTCTAATTACTCCTCAATATGACAGTTGTGTTATTTATAAAATTTTTTCTGCAATTAACTGCATTTGTTCATGTAATCAGCATCTGTTTGGTGTAGGAATGGGAATCTTGAACTTTAAATACCATTCAGAGGACTCTGAGGGATTTTCTAAACAGTTGGATTTTTGTCTAATATGTTCACCAGAAATGACTCTGAAAAGAGACTCCTGCCCAACTCCTCTCACTCTTTGCCAGCCCTCCTCAGTGATATTTGTTGAGAATTCAGCAGTGATGTTGGCATTTAATGATATCTCAATGAAGTACTGAAAAAATGGAAGTAGCTGACGGGGATAAAGGTAGGAACCTGCTGTTGTGGTAGTGTTGGTCATCTTTTTCTATCAGCATTCTTGGTCCTTGCCATCCCTTTGCCTAAGAATATGTCTTCCGATTTTGGGAGAGTCCTGCCTTTCTCCAAAGTCCCTCCAAAGCCCACACTTTATTCCTTTATTTATTTATTTTGTTATTGTTGTTTTTGGTGCCAGGACCACAGCTTGAACTCAGCTGATGTCTTACTAATCTGAACCACGACACCAGTCTGTCTTTTTCTTGCTAAGTCGAGATAGATCTAAACAGAATTTTCTGCCTGGCTGGCTTTAAACGTCCATCCTCCAGGTCTCAGCCTCCTGAGTAGCTGATTATTGTCGTGAGCCACCAGCACCATCCTACATACTTTTGATGCAACTTCTCCTCATCTCAATGCCAGTCACCAAGCCTCTGGCAAGTACTCTACCATGGAGTTATACCCCTACCTAATATTGGGCCACACTCCTGCCCAATATATACTTAATTCTGTGGAAAGTATTTGGTAGTGATCTTCCACCATTGTTTTCCTTTGTTATGATGGTACTGGGGTTTGAGCTCAGCTCACTCAAACTTAGTAAGCAGACACTCTACCACAGAGCCATGCCTTGGGCCCTGCTTTCCCTTGACTGTTTTCAGGGAGAGTATGGTTTCCTGCCTGGATACATGCCTGAACTACAATTACCGATTTCAGTCTTCCTTTCATTGTTAGAATCACAGACACTTGCCACTGTGTCCAGCCTCTCTGTTGAGATGGAATCTCCTAAAATTTTCTGCCCAGGCTGGGCTGGAACTGAAATCCTCTTAATTTTGGACTCTCACATTAGTGTTGGAGGATGAGCACATACTAATGTAACAGGCTATGGCTGAGAAGGGATCTCACAAACTGTGCTGCCAAGGCTGACCTCAAATTATAATCCTCCATTCTCAACTTCCCAAATAGCTAGGTTTACAGGCATGAGCCACAGCAGTGACCTGCCTCATTTTGTTCACAACACTTACCAAAAAATAAGTTTATTAACACTCAAACATAATACATTGTATATCTGAACATTGTAAATTAAATGTATATATTGGAATATTATTTACATTTTAAGTATACACTAAATAATTTTTTAGAACAGAATGAGATAAATATAAGTGAAAAAAATTCTGCATGCTATTGGATCATTTTGTCAATATTTTGTGATATAGGTATGTCATTATGTTTTCAGATTAATTTCTTGCACCCAGTAGGATTTAGTTGGATGACCCTACGAGTCAGGTTTTAGATTTTTATTCATATTAGGATATACTTAAATGTTGCTTAAATGAGTTACATTGGTAAGGATGGTATTAATGAGATCACCTTCACAATCCATCTTATACTTGGGATTGCTAAGTCATTTTAATTCTTTCTCTTAAATGCCAAGTGAGAGGCACAAATGAGCTATGATACATTCTTCCCGCCAATCGCGGGAAATTTTGGGGACAATGGTCAGATAAAGCAGTAACAATTTGCCCTTGAAGCTATACACTGCTGATTAAGAAATATATAGATTCTAAAGGCTAAAACCTTAGGCTGGTCTCAAAGTGAGTTAATGGATAGGATTTAGGTGTGTAAAGAGAGAAGGAATATTTCCTGACAGTATGTTTGGCTGTCTTGATTACAGTTTGCTCTTGACTTACCCATATGTTTACATGTTTCTTCAGTGAGGTGTTCTGTTTTCCCATCATCAAGATAACATTTTCCTTAGCACCCTTCCAACATTAATCCTTTCTCCCGCTGATTTAAACATCACCTTGCTCACTTGAATCATGGATTATTCCCTCAATTTTACTTCCTTTTTTGTTCCTAGATTAGTGCTGATCAGTTCTCTACTCAGCCACTAAAATGATCTTCCTTTGATTTAAATTTGATCTTACTTGTCTCTGTTCTAAACATCATTCAGTGGTTCCTCATCTCTTTGTTAGAAACTTTGAAATCTTACCAGGGTGTAAAGGCCCAGTCTTTGCTGGATCCTACTTTGTTGCTTTTTTCCTTTGTTTACATTAAATGCTGTGATCATACTAAACTTCCTGCTATGCTTTCACCACCTAATCTTGGCACTCATTTTCTCTGCCTGAAACTCTTCCCATAACTTGAATTCCATTTTTTAAATTCTTTTTCTTTTCTTTTTTTCTCGTTCTGGGGCTTGAACTCAGGGCCTGGGTTCTGTCCCTGAGCCTCTTTGTGCTGAAGGCTAGTGCTCTACCATTTGTGCCACAGGGTCACTTCTGTCTCTTTCTGTTTGTGTGGTACTGAGGAATCAAACTCAGGGCTTCATGCATGCTAGGCAAACACTCTACTACTAAGCCACATTCCCAGCCCTGAATTCCATTTACTTTATACAATATCTGCTTCATACTCTCCATTCATTCTTCTGTAATGTGACGCAAAGAGCATTGAGAGTGGAGGCCAAGGTTTAACTCCTAACCTTTGCTAAGAAATCTTGTGGAAATTCTTGACCTCTTCCAGCCTTCATTATCTTTATTGCCAAAGTGTGATAATGCCCACCTCTCTTATAAGCCCATTAAGAACATCTATCGACATACTATGCACAAAAAAATTCTATAAGCATGTCACCCAAAGATGTTTGGGGTGGCAACGTGGGTGATGACAACAAGAATGATTCACCCAAGGAAACATTTAGCTTCACTGCTCAGGTGACCTTCCTGAAGCATCCAGGCCAAATCAGTGCTAAATATGCCTCTGTCCTGGATTGTCATTCAGCGTAAATTGCTTGCAAGTTTACTGACTGGAAAGAGAAACTTGAAAAGAGATCGTGTAAGAAGTTGGAAGCTAGTCCTAAATTCCTGAAGTCTAGTGATGCTGTCATGGTTCATATGGTTCCAGCAAGCCTTGTGTATGTGGAGAGCTTCTCTGACTATCCTCCTTTGGGTCATCTTGCTGTTTGTGATAGGAGACAGTTGCTGTGTGTGGCATCAAAGATGTGGACAAGAAGTCTGCAGGAGCTGGCAAGGCCACAAAGTCTGCCCAGAAATCTCAGAAGGCCGAGTGATTATTATTATCCCTAACGCCTGTAGCTTCAGCTTAACCAGTGGTGGAAGAAAAGTCTCAGAAATGTTTGTCTTAATTGGACATTTAAGTTTAATAGTGAAAGAATGGATAATGATAACAATGCATCATAAAAACTTGAGAAGGAAAGGAAAAAATTCTATAAGCACTCATATTCCATGCTCATTAAATTGTTATGCATACTTCTGCTGCCTTCACTCCTCTTCCTTCTCACCTTTCTTGTGATCCTCAGCAGTTTTTCTGGAATGTTTTTCATGTAAAACTTTGTTTTTTTCAGGGGATGAAGATTTTTCTGAAGAGATAACAGAGATGTTTTTCCCAACACATCTCCTGCAAACCAGACAAACTGGCCAGGGTAAGTTATTACTTCTTGGTGATTGTGATTCATTTATTTGTGACACTTCAGTGAATAAAAACTGAGATAGTAACCATTTACAATATGGAAGTAAGAGCAAAAGCCTTGCTCTTTGTTGGTGACTTGTGAACTATGTGCATATCCAAGGTCAGAGTGGGCAGGGAGGTTCTATATCCAAAGAAATATTTAATACAACATATATTCCATTGCCTGCTCATGCACAGGACTTGGGATGCTTTTTCCTTTTATGCCTGTCTTTCCCAGGCTCAGGAGACATTCTGTAAACCAGTAAGCCCCAGGCACACAATGCTCTCTGGACAGAGGGAACTGATATAATCAGGATGTCCTGTTTGCTCCTAAGTCCTAGGGTAAGGACCTTAATACTTGATCTTTTTGTTTGTTGTTGTTATTAGAAAATAAATTTTGTTATGGAATGTCTTGGGTAGAAGAAAGACATTCCTCAAGCAACAAAGTAGCAGAATTGCAAGTTCCAGGCTGGCCTGTGCTAGCAGGGTTTTACCTAAAAAAAAAAAAAAACAATAAATATATGAATGTAAGAAAGAAAGAGTACAGTTTCCTGTGAGTATATAATGTCAGAGAGTTTCCTGGAAACAGTAGCCTCTAAAATGGGATGATTGTTTTTCTTTATAGGGGAATAGTAATAAATTTATTATTATAACCACAATTCAGTGACTTTCATTACATTTCCAGTATTGTAGAACCATCACCTTTATCTTGTCCCAAACATATCCATCATCCTCAACAAAAATTTTGGGCCATTAAGCCATTCATGCCTCTTGCCTTCCCTCAACCCACAGTAGTCCTGAGTTATTTTCTGTCTGTGAACTTACTCTTGGTACTTTATTGTTATAGTCTGAATGTTTGGATTTCCATAATTTTTCATATGGTAACACTTGATCTTTTATTCTTATCCCCTAATATTTGCATTCTCCATGAAACCCTCATAGAACACTCGTCGGAAACTCATCTTCTGCAGTTCAAGTGCATCTCTTCACTATTCAATCTAGTATTGTTTAAAAATGGTCAAATTGAAGAAAAGTCATAAAAAGAATATAAACAGTATTTGTGTGCTTTTTATGAAAATTCACTATAGTTAACATTTTCCTTCATTCGCTTAATCACTTATTTGTGTGTATGTTCTCTTTGTGGACATACATTTGAGATTAACTTGTATATATCATAGTCCTCTATTCCTACATATTTTAATCTTGCTCTCCTCAGGATAAAAATGTCCCGTTATTACATAGCCACAGTAATTACCGGCTTCAGTAAATTAATCACAATGCCATACTTTTGCTTAATCTTTGTCTATATTTCAGTCTTGCCAATTGGCTCAATTCTGTCCCTGTCATTTTTTTTCTCCAGTACTAATACCAGTACATAATCATGAATTATATATAGTTGTGTATACTTGATCTCCTTTAGTCTATAATAATTTCTCGGCTTTTCCTTATCTTTGTAACATTACTTTTTTTTTTTTTTTTTGTCGGCCGTGGGGCTTGAACTCTGGGCCTGGGCGCTGTCCCTTAGCCCTTCAGCTCAAGGCGAGCGCTCTACCACTTGAGCTACAGCGCCACTTCCAACATTACTATTTTTGAACAACACAAGCACCTGCTACCCTTTAGTAGCTAGGATGACAGGTATGAGTGACAGCTGACTGGCAAATGTAGAGTTCTTGAGGGTTAAATGTGTTATTTGTTTTTGTTTTTTACAAAGTATGAGGCTCATTGTAAAAAATGCTCAGTGTTGATGACCCCATATAAACCAACTTATTATCCCAAATATACATGTAGATGTTCAATAAGCAGATATGTCTCTATATTTTTATTCTAGTTAATTTGCTAGGTGCTAGGGAAGTAATGATGAGAAGGACATAGAAAAATCACAAGAATAAAAGAAATCATGTTAATAAATATTTTTGAGGTCAATAATTCTCAATGTGGTCCCTATGTGGCAATTCTCGGAAGGCAGTTTTCAAATAATTGAAATTTTTGGCATTGAGATACAGGATATAGCAGGGGCATTGGCCTGGTTGTCTGCACACTAAGGATGTAGGGAAAAGTGCACTGGAGCATGTGGTTCTGGGAATAATTTTTTAATATTTTTGTTTACATTTTTTACCTTTTTTCTCCAGGTTAGCAGGCTTCATACCTTGAACCACAGCTTAATTACTCACTTTCTTTTTTTCTTTGTTCCTTTTTGCCAGCCTTTGGGCTTAAACTCTTCTGCCTGGGCTCTGTCCCTGAGCTACTTTTGCTCACCACTTCAGCCACAGCACCACTTCCAGCTTTTTCTGAGTAGTTTATTATGTTTCTTGGACTTTCCTTCCTTGCATCAAACTGTGATCCGCAGAACTCAGTCTCCTGAGTATGAGTAGCTAGGATTACTGGTGTGACCCTTTGGCACCTGGCTAGGTTTTTCTTATGTTTTGGTTCTGGACCTAGGGCTTGAACACAGGGCCTGGTCAGTGTTGTTTAGTTTTTGTTTTTGATTTAAAGCTGATAGTCTATTTGAGCCAAAGCTCACTTTCTGCCTTTCTGTTGTTGTTTTTATTCTTTGTGTTAATCCCAGGGCTTCAAAGTGGCCTGGCCAGTCTCCAGTCTCCATGCTTTCTCCCACTCCGCACCCCACCCCCTCTAAGTTAGCAGGCACTACATCTTTAGCCAGTGCACTACTCTTCCTTTTTATTTTTGGTGGTTGTATTTATTTCTTTGTATTTGGCTTTTATTTATTTATTTATTTTGGCTGGTCATGGGGCTTGAACTCAGGGCCTGGGTGCTGTCCCTCAGCATTTCAGCTCCAGGTCCTCTACCATTTGAGGCACAACACCACTTCCAGCTTTTTTTTCTGCTTATGTGATGTTGAGAAATCGAACCAGGGCCTCATGCATCCAAGGCAAGCAAACACTCTACCACTGAGCCACTTTACCAGCCCTGGTTTTTATTTTTTTATGGTCATCCTAGGGCTTGACCTGCCAGTCTTCTTGAGGTGCTGGGCTTTTCCCCCCTTCTAGGATGGAAGTTTTACAATTTGAGCCATAGCACATTTTTTTTGGGGGGGGTGGTTAATATTGTAAGGTCCGCTCCTGGATGGCAAGCAGACTCCACCCTCCTCACAGCAAAGTCTCCACCCAGTACCTGCATTACCTAGGCAACTGGGACACCTGGAAGAGGTCACATCTGCATCCACTGAGGTCACATCTGAATTTGATGTGGCCACACCTTTCTCCACCCGTACCCTAGATAAGGCCTAGCCCAGGCCCAGACGCCCTCTCTCTGCTCTCTCTGCTCTCTCTCTCTGCTCTCTCTCTGCTCTGTCTCATCTCTCTGCTCTCTCTGCTCTTTTCTATCTCTTTCCTCTCTTTCCTCTCTTTCCCAGCTCTCTCTCATTCCAAGGCCTTTCCCAGCCATGAGGAATGCCAACCTTGCCTGGTCCCAGCAGGTCTACTGAATAAACCTACCCCTTACCTGAATACCACGTGCATGGTGCTGTTCTTACTCAGCTATCTCTTTTTTAAAACCTAACAAATATGAGATAAGTGTTCTATGGCTCTAACTACTCAACAGGCTGAGATCTGAGGACCTCAGTTGGAAGCCAGCCCAGACAGAAAAGTCCTTGTGAGACTCTTATGTCCAATTAACCACTCAAAACCCAGAAGTGGCGCTATGGCACAAATGGTAGAGCACAAGGCTCTCTGAGTACAAGAGGGTCAAGGACAGCACACAAGTCCTGAGTTCAAGCCCCACAACTGTCAAAAAATACAGAAAGGAAAAAAGTACTACAGGAAGCCAAGATGACTATACAGAGTCTTGAAAGTTGAGAGCCAAGGTTCAAAGCCATCCTAGGCATGAAAATCAATGAGGCGTTTTTCACCAATTAACCAGCAACAGGTAGGAAGTAGTAGAGCTCTACCCTTGAGTAAAACTCAAGTTTAAGCCCAGGAATAGCATAAATGAAAAGAATTCTCATTTACTTTCCTGCCCAGGCTGGATTCAAACCACAAATGCTCAGATTTCAGCCATTTGAGCAGGTAGGATTATAGGTGTGAACCATATTTTTGAAATATTGAATTGGCTCTAATATTTTTGCCCTTCTTTTCACTTAATTTATTATTCTTTTTCTCTTTTTTGTAAGTTCGGGTCATCTAGCTTATTATTAGGGCTGGCCACTGTTTCTGAGGTTTTTGTTTTGAAGTTTTTTTTGTGGATTTTTGTCCCAACCTGCAGGACGTCAACGAGGGCAATGAACCTAACAGAGAAGGAATGAAGGGACAAGAGACACGAAGAATGACAGCAAGACAGGGATCCTGGTCAAGCTGCAAATTTTTATTTTTCACACAGGGGTATTTATATGCTTGGAATAAGGAAGAATTTTCATTGGCCATAGCAGCTGCAGGATTTTTGCATAGGGCAGGGTGAAAGGGTGGTCATTAGCAGCTGCAGGATGTTTGCATAAGGCAGGATGAAAGGGTCGGATTTCTGAGAGTGGTTCTGTAAACTCAGCCACAAGATGTTCTGGTGAGATAGTCAAGCCTATCTTCATGTTGAGAGACTCCTTTTGGTTCCCGACAGATTTTTTTTTTTTTTTTGAGCTTGTTATAGTACTTGAACTCCAGGCCTGGTCATTATTCCTAATTTATTCTCAAGACTAGTAGGCTTCCCACCTCAAGACAGTCCAAATTGTGGCTCTATATGTATTTTTCTTTCTTTCTGCATTTATTTTAGGTGCTGCTCTTATGGCTTGTACTCAGGACTTGGGCATTTTTGCCAAGTTTTTGTTGTTGTTGTATTTTTATTTCTTCATTGCTGGTCCTAGGTCTTGAACATAGGGCCTTCACTTTTGCTAGCCATAAAATCAGGGCAGAACCACTGTGTCTGAGGTTTTTCCCTTTTCTTTCTCAAGACTAGCAATCTCCATGGCTTGAGCCACAGATAAAGTTCTGGCTTTATTTATTTATTTATTTTCATTTTTCTTGCTAGGGCTTCACTCATGACATGGCCACTCTCCTGAGGCTTGAAGTCAGGGCAGGGCCACTGTGAATGAAGCATTTTTTGTATTGTTTTTTCTCAAGGCTAGCATACTGTAACAGCTTGAGCAACAGCTTCATGAATGGCTTTGTTTATATAATGTCCTCTACACCCCCCACCAGGCAAATGTTGTAAAGTTCATTTTTTGAAATAATTTCTTGTACATCTCATTGTTGCAATAGGTCTAACTGTATCCCTATTTAAACAATTTGTTTTTTCCCTTCACCTTCACAAATTACGCCAACATCAAATACAGTGAAAATGGGGGAGTTATTTATTTATTTGGTTCTGATCCTAGGGCTGGAACACAGGGAGTGGTGACTGTTCCTAAACCTGAAATCAGGGCAAGGTCACTGTGCTGGAGTCTCTCCCATGTCCTGAGCAAGGCTGGCAGGCTCTAAAACTTAAGCCACATTTCAACATCTGGCTTTGTAAAACAAATTTGGTAATTCATAAGGGTTAAGTGTCTCATGGCGGAGCTGGGAAGTGGCTCAGTGGTAAAGTGCTTGCCTTGAGCTGAAGAGCTAAGGGACACCATCCAGAGCTGGAGTTCAGGCCCCACAACCCACAAAAAAGGAAAAAGAAAAGAAAAAAAAAACTGAGTGCCAGTGGCTTACACCTGTAATCCTAGCTACTCAGGAGGGGGAGATCTGAGGATTGCAGTTCAAAGCCAGACTGGGAAGAAAAGTCCATGAGACAATTATCTCCACTAAATCACCAGAAAACCAGAAGTGGCCCTGTGGCTCAAGTGGTAGAGCACTAGCCTTGAGCTGAAGAGCTTAGGGACAGTGTGCAGGCCGAGTTCAAGCCCCATGACCAACCAAAAAGAAAAAAAAAAGATTCTCATGGGAAAACAGGGACATTAGCCAGGCTCTAAAATCAGAGGATGGTGGTTCAAAGCCAGCCAGGGCAGGAAAGTTGTTCAGACTCTCATCTCCAATTAATCACCAAGAGCTGGGAAGTAGAATAGTTCTAGTCTTGTGCAAAACAGCACAAGTTCAGGCCCCAGGACTAGCACACATAAAACCAAGTGTCATGGAGATTCCTGCCCAGGTTGACTATGAACCACAATCCTAAAATTTCAGCTTCCACAGTAGCTGGGATTATAGGCATGAGCCACTACTTAAAAATATTTTATTGACTTTTCTCTTCTTCTTTTGCCTTCTTATACTATTGTTCATTTCGTGTGTGTGTGTGTGTGTGTGTGTGTGTGTGTGTGTGTGTGTGTATGTGTGTCCTGGTGCTGGTTGTAGACCTTGAACTCTGGAGCCTAGCCACAGTCTCTGAATTTGTTTTTCTTTTATTTTTTATGCTGTTTCTAGGCCTTGTATTCAGGGCCTAGTCCCTGTCCCTGAGTCATTCTTTTGCTGCTGGTGGTGGTGGTCCTAGGACTTGAACATAGGGCCTGGTCACTTCCTGGGTTTGAAACCAGGGTAGGGCCACTGTGTATGAGGGTTTTTGTTGTTTGTTTTCCCTCAAAGCAAGCAGTCTCTGTGGCTTGAGCCACACAGATCAACTTCTGGCTTCTTTTACTTTTGGCAGTTCATGGAAGATAAAAATCTCATAGAAGATAAGAGTACTGTATCAGCACCTGAAATCTGAGGATTGGGGTTGAAAGCCCAGGCAGGTAAGTCCGTAAAACTTATCTCCATTTCATCCCCCAAAGAAAGGAAGTGGTAGAATGCTACCTTTAAGAAAAAAAAAATTCTATTTCAAGCCCTGGGTTCAAGACCCACACCTGATACATACTCACAAATTCCTAAGGGACTTTTCTGCCTCAGTTGCCTTGGAACCCAGATCTTCAAGTTCTGTCTTTTGTGTAGCTTGAGCTCCAGGTGTAAACCACCAATTCTCTTGGTTTTGTGCTCATCTTCCACTCTGATTTTTATTTGTGTATTTGTATTTAATTAATTAATTAGTAGTAGTCCTGCCCTATGTATCTGGGCCTGGTCACTGTTATTTTGCTTTTTCATTCAAGGCTGTTACTTTACCACTTGAACCACAGCTCTACTTCTGGCATTTTTGCTGGTTAGTTGGAGATCAGAGCCTCATGGAAATTCCTGCCCCGGTGGGATTTTAACCACCATCCTGAGATTTCATGCTCCTAACTGGGATTACATGTCAGCCACCAAAAAGTGCCTGGCTCACTCAATTTTAATATTCTTTTTTTTTTTTTTTGGTTGCTCATGGGGCTTGAACTCTGGGCCTGGGCGCTATCTCTCAGCTCTTCAGCTCAAGGCTAGCGCTCTACCACTTGAGCCACAGCGCCACTTCCGGCTTTTTTCCTTTTTGCTATATGGTGCTGAGGAATCAAACCCAGGGCCTCATGCATGCAAGGCAAGAGCTCTACCACTGAGCCACCTTCCAAGCCCTCAATTTTAATATTCTTAATAGGCTCTTACAGTCTTTTTATTCACATGATGATGATGATGATGATGATGATGATGATGATGATGATGATGATGATGATGATGATGATGATGATGGTGTGCTGGTCATAGGTTTGAAATCAGGGCATGGGTGCTGTCCATTATCTTCCAGTTGAGCCTCAGCTCAAGTCCTGGACTTTTCTCTATTTCTTTTAGCTTCTTTCTTGGTGGTTAATTTGAGAGAATTGTCTCATGAAAAAGCTTGGCACTACTCAGGAGGTTGAAATCTGAGGATTGTGGTTTCAAGCCAGTCCTGACAAGAAAGTCCAAAACACCCTTTTCCTTTTCTTTTTGTTGTTGTTGTTGTAATGACAAAGGTGAGGTGCAGTGGAGTTGCAGTTTCATTAGCAGGTAAAGAGGATGTTTGTTTTTGAGCAATGGCCTCTCAAAGTACACTGTCTCTTGACTAGGGATGGTCCACTGATGGTTAGAATGACTTGTCTTCCTTCTATGACCCTATTACCCTGGTAACCGATTGTTTACAAAGATGTGATCCTGACTCCTTAGCAACATGAGAAGGGACAATATCATTCCTAGGTTGGGATGAAAACCAAGTGGATCCGCCCATTTGTTGTGCTGCCTCGCTCTGGGGGGCCAGGATGATAGTGCACCCTTCTGTGAAGAAGGAAAATGACTTGAACAATTCTGTACTCTTTGTTCATTTCTGACAGATGAGGGCTGTGGATATATTCATGGACTCATCCAGGGACAAGCAGGGAATTGTCTAGGATCTCCATTGTGTCTAGGAAGGAAGGGCCTCAGGTTTTGCTGCAGAGAGATGCATCCTACAGTGCGGTTGCAGCAGCCCTGGCTTGCTCCAATGCCAGTGATTTCCCAGATCAGCAATATACCTGGACCCAGGAAATGTCACCTTGTGCAGATGAAATAGCTCTCAGGACATCTATCCTGATGACCACGAAAGCCTATGCCAGTGCAAGCGATGGTGACACAATGCTGCTCATGTGGCTGGGAGTATGGAAGTGGCACAGGTGTGGATTAGAGGTGTTGGGTAGCACACGTGGTGGATGCCTTCTGCTCTGCCCACCACATGACTAAAGGCAATGCTGGATTCTGTCTGAATTTAACTGGGGTCTGGGGGACTATGGATTTTCTGGGATGCCATAGCTCCCAGGGGACACAGATTTAGCTGGACTAGGTGAAAGGGAGTGAAGGAAACCTCCAGAAAAAAGGAAGTCTTGATTCTCTTTAAAAGTTCCTTTAATGCTTAAATTTTAATCAAAATGGAAAATAAATGGAAAAAGTGATTCTAGATCTCAGTTTCCTGAATAGCTAGCATTACAGGTGTGACACTAGTACCCAACTCACTCTTTTGTATCTATTGAGTTTATTAGGTTCTAGACACTGTAGCAAGGAAAAAAAGAAAAACTTTGTTTTGAAGGTCTATGCCTTTGTGTGTGGAGTTGGGGGAGGGTAGAGAATGTATACACATAAATATGTTTAAATATATGATGGAAAAAATATATTGAGAGATGTGCTAGGGAGGAATGTTAGCAGTTTGCGGTGATGTATGAGTTCAGAAAACCCTCATGTGGTAAATGACTTAGAAGAGATCAAGGCAGCTCATCCAGGCCCCAGAATCAGGTAGAGTCATGAGCTCGAAGTATGAGCACCTACACGCGGGCCCCCTCCCATTTCTGGAGTTCCTTCCATACAACTGGCCCCTCCCTCTCTCTGCCCAGACCCACCTGGACTCCCATCTACCTCACTTCCTTTTCCCTCAGATCCTCCTGCTACCAGGATAGTGATGGAGGTCATGTGCTCCCTATTGGGGGAAATATGGCTCCTCTAATAAACCTTGTAATAATCTTTCTCCTTTGCCTTCCTGCTTCTGCATGGTCCCCTTGCATGGATTTTTGTCTGATCCTCTTACATTGGTCGCCCTGTGGGGATAGGCTCCCCAGTGGGTTTGATCCTCCCTCCACTTCGGAAGGAAGTTCAACCAGCTTCCCTGGGACCTATCCTGAGATCCTATCCGCCAGTCACCAGAGGACCACCAAGGTAACTTTCTCCTGACTGAGCGCTCTACCAGCCCATCCAACACTGCTAATTAAGTCCCACTCCAGGGTAAGTGACCTGTTTATCTGAGGTCTGCGTTTCTGATTCTGATATCTCAGTGGTAAGGCCACCTGGGCCTCTGTGACTAACCGAGCCCCCCTTTCCCCCATCAGAGTCAAACGTGGACCAAGTGCCAGGGGCCTACCTTGGCCCAAGGACCCCTCCCGCATGTCCCAAGGAATGCGCACGGACAAACATGAAGACATTCTCCACTGGCAGGGCCACCACCCCCTTTAGGAGCCAACCTGTACTGTGGAGAACACTCTAATATAGGCCCATGGCATCAGGTCCCTTACCATGGGAAGGACACTAAATTTCTTTACATTAAGGCCACCTGGGCCTTGGAGGGCTGCTGAGCCCCTTCAATCAAATTTTGCCCCAAATTTAAAACTCCACTTCTGTGAGTGCTTGGGCAGATAGCTCTGGCTCTCTCTCTCTCCCTCTCTCCCTCTCTCCCTCTTCCTCTTTCCCTCTCCCTCTTTCCCTCTCCCTTGCAACTGAAGATAAAAGTATGGATGAGTTTAAGTTTAAACTCCTCCTCTGTGTACTGCCTTTGCAGTTTCCCCTCCTCTGCAGTCTCCCCTGTGAGGCCCTCCCCTCTTTTGCGGCCTCCCCCACAAGACACCCTCACTTCTGTGGCCTTCCCCATGAGGCACCCGCAGTTCTGCGGCCTCCCAGTGAGGTACACCCCTTTTTGCAGCCTCTTCTGTGAGGCCTCATCCCCTGAAGGACTTCATCTGTGAGGTCCCCACTGCTCTGCGGGACCCCTCCTCTGCCTTTGTAGTGGGGGTGGAAACTGAAGCTCCAGTTTTGCCAGAAACAATGCATAAAGCATAAAGTGACTCCATTTAGGGTATCATCTCTCACTCTTTTCCATGGTTTTCCATGGACAGGACTGACTTTGTCCTGGCCATTGTCTCAACATCCATTCCTGGGATAGCTTGTCCCGGTTGGCATTTACAGTTTGGACTCAAGGCCTGGGCACTGTCCCTGAGTCCTTCTGTTCCAGGCTAATGCTCTACTACTTAGAGTCACAATGCCACTTTCAGCCTTTGGCTGGATAGTCCTCGTTCTGTGCTGATTAGTAGCGAGATGGAGTTTTAGAAGGATTTTTTTTTTTTGTGCCCAGGATGGCTTTGAACTTTCTTACAAAAGCTCTTTTTATTTCCAGTTAAAGCAACAAGGAGATCAATGAGATGGAGGTTACCTATAACTTGTTCACAATTGACTAACAATTACTTGTCAGAGATTTTTAAAAGAAAGCCCAGTAGATGCTTTTAACCTGAGACTGATTGGCACTCTATGACCCACTGCCTCTGGGTAGCCTGCTTAAAGTGGCTTATAGACAACATTTAACCTATAACAAATGTACAGGCCTTTTCTTGGGCTACAGCAGCATAGCCTGTTTAACACCCTGGTTTATAAAAGCATTTTCTGTCTGGCAGAGGAATGCCTACCTATGTAGGCCTTTAGACAGATCTCAATAGGAACATAATCTCAGCTCTACAAGCTTTTCAACAGATGAATTTAACCAGCTCAAAAGTTACTGCCAATTAGGACTTTGAGGAGATACAGGGGTTTTGGGATTTACATTCTACAATCTTAGCTTTTATTACCCACTATCACAGATCTCTGGAAAGTTTTGCCCAGTTAGACCAACATGGGTGATAGGCATGTTTACAAACTTATCTTTCTATGACCTTCTGGCTTGATCAATTTTTTGGAGGACCAAGCTCAAGTAACTCAGGACCTGATACCACTTTTGTCATCCAAACATTTGTTAGTAATTGCATCTGGATGTTTTAACATTGTCAGGGTCCCTGGAGTGCCTTTCTTATGTTGGGATAAATACATCTTTGGCACTTTCCTTGGTCAGTCACTGGACTTGAACTCAGGGTTTGAGTGCTGTCCCTCAGCTCTCCAGCTCAGGACTAGCACTTGGCCACTTTAAACTCCAAAACAACTCAGCTTTGAGCACTCTGTTGGCAGATTAGAGATGACAATCTCACAGGGACTTTAGTTTGCCTGTGCCTGGACTGGCTTCGAACTGCAGATCAATGAGTTTTTTTTTTTTTTTTTACAAACAGTCACTTTTACTCCAACTAAAAGCAACAAAGATGGTCATTGGAAGTAGTTTTATAAGCATGGTTTTACTTATTAAATTACATTTGACAAACTTGCCCTATCTTTTACTGTGGGCCTTCTGGCAACTGTTACAAAAAACTTTAAGGGCAAACTAGAATACTTTTACTTTGAAATAAACCTTTAGGAAAAATTTATCTTTTAAACTTGTCTGGGAGGCCAGCCACTCCCCACAACTTCTCAAATTTTTACAAGGGGGATGTCATTTTAAATCCTTTTTGTAAAGTTATTTTAATTTGCATTTAAATGCATCATTGAAACACTGGGCTGTATATTCTTTGCCTGTAGGCTGTCCTGTGGGCAGTGAATAGAAAGAGTGGCCATTTTTTTTCTGCAGTCTGAGTTACCTTTAGGAATTTACCTCCAATTGTAAAATAGTATAGAAATCAATTTCTATCCTTTGCTCATAGACCCCGTATGGTCTAACTTCTGGCGATGAACATTTACAGATCCAAATATCTAATGTGGCTTGTGTTTTACCCTTAATTAACAGGCTTTTGGTCATGTGAGATGAAGCAAGGCCAGAGTCTGAGAGAGACTGTGGCATCTCCCAGCATGTATGGACTGTTGCACCTCCTGTTGGTAACCTGCAATATTTCTACATATACTGGTTAGAGACCTGGTTTACACTGGCTTTTGCAGGCTGGTGCCACTGGTTTAGGCAGCTGTGCCTGGGCCTAGTCACTCTGGTCCCTTGATCTTAATTGAAGTTGATCGGCACACAGGGGAGAAAACTAGAGAATCAAACCCTTAGCTTTAGTTTACTAGCCATGGTCAGTGTACAATAGTTAACTCTTAGCATAGATGGACATAGGAATGACATAATTCACAGCCAACTTAGTTACCAATTTCATTTACTTTGTAAAGGACATTGTCTTTTTTAAGTCCTTTTCCAAGGTCTTTTAAAACTGCCTGTTTTTTCTTTGGCTTAGTCAGGTCACAAAGTTTTAAAGCAATTTAGATTAATTCACAGCTTCCATTGACAAAGATTTTTAGTAGGCAGAGTAACCTTGAAACCATAATCACTTACATATAGTCAAATAAGACACAGACAGAAATGTTTGTGCACAGATAATAGAGCGTGCTTAGATTTTAAAATAGACTTTTAAAGTTTTGAAATTTTAGTGGAACTACTTTTCTAATTATGATGGAACCATGTGGTCAGTTTAAAATACAAAACTTTGCCAACAAGAAACCTAGTGAACAGGAGGCAATAGGAACATACACTTGGCCTAGCATAATGGCGCCACAGGACAGGGGAGGGGGGAGGGGTAGTACCAAGCTGAAGTACCAAGATGCCAATTTGGCACATCCACCACTTGCTCAATGCTAGAGAGAAGAGTAATACATTTTTGGTAATATCCAAACTTGTTGGCCTTTATTTCGGGGAGTTTAGACTTAAACTCACCCATTTCCTATCTAATGAGTAGAAACAAGCAATTACTGGTTACATTCTTCCAGGGCTTAACCAAAGCGTTTAGCATATGAAATACTTGTGAAAGAGGTTACAAGCAGGTAATTTTGGCAAGAGGCAGAGTTTAAGGGGAGGGGGAGAGAGAGAGAGAGCTACTTGCTCAAGCATTCTCAGAAGTGGAGTTTTAAATGTGGGGCCAAATTTAACTGATGGGGACTGAACAGCCCTCCAAGGCCAGGTGGCCTTAATGTAAAGAAATTTAGTGTCCTTCCCATGGTAAGTGACCTGAAGCCATGTGCCTAGAGTAGAGTGTCCTCTGCAGTGCAGGTTGGCTCCTAAATAGGTGGTGGCCCCACCAGTGGAGACTGTCCTTATGTTGGTCCAAGGTGGGTCCTTGGGCCATGGTAGGCCTCTAGTGGCTAATTCCAGCACTTGGCCAAGTTTTTGGTCAGATGGTGAGGGTGGGGCTCAGTTAGCCCAGAAAGGCTCAGGTGGCCTTACCACTGATATTGGAATCAGAAACCCCAACCTCAGACAAACTTGTCACTTACCCTGGAGTGGGAATTAATTAGTGGGGCTGGATGGGCTGGTAGAGCACTCAGTCAGGAGAAAGTTACCTTGATGGTCCTCTGGTGACTGGAGTGAAGGATCTCAGAATAGGTCCCAGGGCAGCTGTTTGAACTCCCTTCAGAAGTGCAGGGGGAGCAAATGCACTGGAGAACCTATCCCAGTATGGAGCCACCAGTGAAAGAGGATCAGACACATCCATCCTATGGGACCATGCAGAGGCAGGCAGGCAAAGGAGAAAGATTATTACAAGGTTTATTAGAGGAGCCATATTTCCCCCAAGAGGGAGCACATGACCTCCATCATCATCCTGGTAGCAGAAGTATCTGAGAGAAAAGGAAGTGAGGTAGATGGGAGTTCAGGTGGATCTGGGTGGAGAGAGGGAGAGACCAGTTGTATGGAGGGAACTCCAGAAATGGGAGGGGGCCCAGATGAGGGTGGAGCTGAGGACCAAAGGTGAGCGATCTACAAACTGCAGTTCAAAGCCAGTCCAGGCAGAGAAAGATTATCATCTCTAACTAGCCAGCAGAGTGCCAAAAAAGCGGGCAGAGTTGCTTTGGAGACCGAAGTGGCAAAGTGCAATCCTTGCACTGGAGAGCTGAAAAACAGCACTCAGGCACTAAGTTCAAGTCCAGTGACCAAGGGAAATGTCAAGGTTGCGTTTACCCTAACAAAGAAAGAAGCACTCCTGGGACTTTGGCAATAATGTTTGGCTCTTCTAAAATTGATCAGAGCTGAGGTCATGGCAAGCTACTTTATAAGCATGCCTAACTGGGCAAGAACTTGTCAACCATTTGTAATAGTTGGCTGTAAAAGGCTGAGGTTGTGAAATGTGGGGAATAGCTTAAATCCAAACTGCTCTGTATATGCTTAAAACCATAATTGGCAGTAAATTCTGGGCTGACACTAACCAAATAAATTTGTTTAAGAATAAAATATGAAATTGTTAGGACCAGATCAAAAGTAAACAGATAGGGTATTAATTAGAACAAGGAAGGAGAAAATTCAAATTTAACTGAGACAAATAAGTCCCAAGTAAGGAGAGAAACATTGGTATAAACACCAAAATAAAACAAAATTGTGATCTGATAATTACTAAAAAGATCATTTATATCAAGATTTAGACCAAATGTTAAATTTTCGAAGATAAGGGCTTAAGTAGAGAGTTAAGCACCAGGAGCCACACTAAACATCTGTATTCCAAAGGATGGCCTTTCCCTCCTAGGCTATTTGAGGAGCTAAACAATGCTTTGGCGTATTTGGGGAGGTAATGTTTTCCTAGGATTTCAAGGTAAGACTTGTCCCACCTCCAGGCCTTGAAACTGGGTGCAATGCCCCCATCTCCAGCCTAGATACCAGGATGTCTACAGGCAGTTGTGTGGACTTAACCACCCTATTTGCCTTGATGCAATTTGTAATCACTAACTGTTCGTTCTGCTTTTATAACTTGTTTGTCAATTACAAAACTGCCACTGAACACCTACAAGTGGAACTTCTTATGGATCTTACCTTTAAACATCCTAGACTATTTAAATCTTTTACAAACCAAAGTACTAAACAGGCTATGCTGCTATAGCCCCCCCCCCAAAAAGGGTCCATACAGTTATGAAAAGTTAAAAAATTATGCCTAAACTCTAGTTTGGAATAAAATGTAATTAGTAAAAAGTTGTCACCTTGACAAACTACCCCACACTATATTATAAAAGCCAGTGTACAATCAGAAAAATATTAGGAGAGTTTACTAAAGTTAGTCCCTAGGTAAAACTTCTTTAATCAACCTGTGTAGACTAATGCCAACTGTTTACACACCCATAAAACATTTAAGCTTCAATTATTAAAAAAACAAAAAAGGGGAATCCCTAAGGGAAACTTTTGCCTTAACCTTATTTACTCTAAATTTTTAAAATTTCACTCAAAGTGATCCTTTCACTAAAGCTGAAAAGCATTTTATCCCTCTAGCAGCATCTCACTATCTATTCCCATATGGTTTAAAAAATTTAATCAATGAAGACTAAGACTAATGCCCCATAAGGGAAAACAGTGTTTCTATCATTCCAGATGGATCCACTGGCAACATCTGGGTCCCTTTTTGACTCATCCGACCTCCAGAGAAGCAAAAACAACACAACACAACCCTGAGGAAGAAGATCTAGTAAGCAGCTTTGCATACCTAAGGTTGAAGTCCGGAGGAAGCCATCATCCTTATCTTAAGAAAACCAGCTTGACCCCAGCAACATGGGGTCAGAATAAGGTGTTGACACAAGACCGAAGCCACCCTGGTCAGTACAAAAACCCCTAGAATACCTGAATATCTGTTTTGGCCATGATTGCACTGCTTGTGAATACTTCTGCAGTGGGTAGTGAACATGCATATTGGGCCTATATCACTCACCCACCATTGTTAAAATTAGTGGATTAGCTAGACCAAGGTCCAGTGGCGTACACAAATGACAGCACGTATTTTCCTCCACCATGGGATCATGCAGACCCTAATCATCCAGGTGAGGAAGGAATACCTTATATTATTTCCTTAGGATTTGAGTCTTTACCACTGTGTTTAGGGACATCACCTTGCTTACCAACCAGAAGACAGGTATGGGCATACATCTTGCCTGATGATAAAATCAACAATCATATGGGGCGATTCAGCACAATTTCCTTAAATTTTATTGGTAAGGATCATTCTTATACAAATAAGACTGGGCAACCACCTAACCTAGTATGACAGGACATTAATTATTGAATTTTGTTTATGTTTCTATTCAGTGGTCTCAGTGTCAAAACCCTAGAGGAAAGATTATACAGCATAATGATAACATCTCATTTATAGATTGAGGTCCTCATGGATGTTTCATTGCCAATTATTCTGAAAAGCATGTTGGTGATTGGTATACTAATAATTCTTCTGATGGTGACGTCTATACAATGGAGTTATAAATCATGTAGAACCCATTGGCTTGCTCACCTGACATGATGGAGGCCTTGTGCCTCATAGGCCACATATAAATTTCAGGGGACACTTAGGGCCTGAGCAGTGGCATTTATAAAACTTGCCACGCAATTTTATACAACTCAGAATTGGGTTGGTCACTTTACTAGGGCCCATGAGGCAAATTATACATTTTACAGGAACCATTCTTTTACTGTACAGGGTTGTATTAAACTTTCCTATGTACTAGCCCACAGGGACAGTGTCAATCAATGAGAACCCACGCAGCCTGGACTCTTTACATGCTTAAATCATACTATTTCTTTTAAAATGCCTTCTCAGTCTCTCCTGATATTAAGATCTCGCTTAGGGGTCTGGGTGCCTGTTAATCTCACCCGACCTTGGCAGGAGAGCCCCACTGTTGGTTTGTTGACAGGAGTCTTCCAGCAACTGCTGAAGAGAACTAGGAGATTCCTGGGTCTGAGTGTAGCTGTGATCCTTGAAATGACTGCTATCACCATGACTGCTGCGACTGCCGGAGTGGCCCTGCATTCCTCCATCCAAACCAAGGACTTTGTAGAGAAGTGGCTGGACTGTCACCAGCTATAGACTCATCAGCACAATATTAAACAGGACATTGATTCCCGTCTGAACACCCTGCAACACACGGTGCAGTGGATGGGAGACCAGATAATTGATCTGCAGAAACAGCTAACCTTCAAGTGTGATTAGAGCTCAATAAACTGTGCATCACTCCTACTTGATTCAACACTTCTAACATTACTTGGCAGGGACTTCACTACCACCTGCCGGTCTTGCAAGGAAATTTGACTTGGGACATCCACTAGTTACAGCAGGAAGTCATTGAGACTTTCTTGGCACAACTCCCTGGCGTGGGATATGAAGGTCTGGCTGAGGGAATTGCATCTGTGCTAAACCAATTGGACCCTCATACCTGGTGGCACAGTTTTACCCATAGTGTTTCTACAGGATTGATTGCATTATGTCTTGTCAAGATATTGCTGTCTACATTCCAAAATAGTTTCTGCAAATCCCTTCTGCAAAGGATCTCTTGCTTACGGTTGTACTTAAAAAACAAAAAAGGGGGGAGATGTCAGAGGCATCAACCGGCATAACCCCATCTGTTGCTGTTTCCACAACGGGATCTGGGAACACGATGTGTGGTATAGGCAAGAAGGGACTACACCATGTGAGTATAGACAAAATTTATTGGAACATCACATGTTTATATACAGCACACAAGCAGGAGAAGTAAATCTTCAGTCAGGGGCAGAGAGTTAAACAGTTTTATGGGAGCACAGACAATGAGAGTTTAAACAGAAAAAGCTAATCCTTGTCAACAAAAGTGGAGCAGTTCCACTAATCAAGGTTGTAAAAGCAGGTAAAGCACAGTTGATTACACATAGGGGGGGTCTCCAGGTGCTGTTCTACATGATTAAGAAGATGAAGCACGAATGGTACTTTTTGCAAACCATTACCTGAGCCTTGCACCGGGGGCAGAACCTTTGGCCAGCATGGAGGAAAGGGTGACCCTTCCTCCCCGAGAAGAATTGGAAGTGGTCCTGTGGCTCAGGTGGTAGGGCACTTGCTTTCAGCTGAAGAGCTGAGGGACAGCGTCCAGGCCCAGAGTTCAAGCCCCACGACCAACAAAAATAAATAAATTGGAAGGAAGGAATGCATGCCTGCATGCACCCTCAGAGCACACAGGTGCTCAGATGGGGTTTTGCAGGCCTATGCCTCCAACACCCATATGAACCCCTCTCCTTTTGCTCCCGATCCAGCTCCCAGATCTTAGGCAGATTGGGTGGAAGGAGGCTGTGTCAGTCCTGGAGTTTTTCTCTGCCTCTGGCTGTGCCTGAGCAGCTGCAGGAGCCCTGGCCCATGCTGCAAGAGGCAGCAACAACTGCTGCAGTCGCTGCTGCAAGTTTGGCCATTTGGCTCCACTCCTGCCTGGTTGCCCTGACACTGGAGGAGTCTCGCTGGCTCCTTTGCTGTTTCACACTGCACCTCCAGCCTAGGGATGAGCCCAGGAAGCTCGGCGCTGGAGCCTTTGAGACCTGGGGGATTTGGAGGGGCTGCCCTGCCTGCAGGGTCTGGCCTGAGGAGCCTGTGCCCCAGCCATGGCTGCTTGCTGCTTCTCACTGCTGCTCAGAAGAAGCGGCGGCGGCGCTGGCCTGTAGCCGGCTTGTTTGCTCCCTCCGAGGCTCTTAGAGTTGTGTTACTGGCAGAACACTATCCCAACTGCTCTAGTACTATTTTATTGTATTTTAAAAATAAAAGACTTCATGGGCCCCATAAGTGCTTTATAAAATATGACTGGCAGCCGTTATTTAAATAAATGTGAGAATTCGGGAGTTTTTTTTTTTTTATCTTTCTAAGTGATTTTTTTTTGTCTGTCTTTGGACTTGAACTCTGGACCTGGGTGCTGCTGTCCCTTAGCTCTTCAGCTAAAGACTAGCACTCTACCACTTGAGCCACAGGACCACTTAGGTTTTCTGGTGGTTTATTGGAGATAAGAGTCTCATGGTCTTTCCTGCACTGGTTGGCTTTGAATCTCGATCCTCAGATCTCAGCTTCCTGAGTGGCTAGGATTACAGGCAGGAGCCACTTGCGCCCAGTTCTAAGTGATCATTTTAAAGGCTAAGCATGATAGTACCATCTACTTGGGAGGCATAGATTGAGAGGACGGCAATCCAAGACCAACCCATGCAAAAAGTGAGATCTGATCACAATCATCAAGCTGGGCTGATTCCAATAATCTCAGCTAGATGGGAGGCTGGTCCTGGGATGGGAAGAAAACAGGATGCCCTAACTTAAAAACTAAAGTACAAAAAGGCCGTGGTGTGGATTAAGAGTTAAACACCTGCCTAAGCATGAAATCCTTTGTATAAACTCTAGTACTGAGAAAAGGAGGGAGGGAGGAAAGCAGGAAGGGATATAGGGGAGGGAGAGAGATGCTATTTCATTAATTTTACATTTTTCCTAACACCATTCACTTTGAGTTTCTTTTGCTCAAGACTAGCACTCTACCACTCAAGCCTCAGTACAACTTCCAGCCTTTTCTCTTTATGTGGTACTGAGGAACCAAACCCAGGGCTTCATGTATGTGCTAGGCCAGCACTCTATTACTAAGCCACATTCCCAGTCCTTCTTTTATTTTGTAAGATGAGGTTTGGTTTTGTGTTCTTCTCTTGGCATGGAACTTAGGCTAGTCTCAACCTAACTTCTGACTCAGCCTCCTAAATTCAGAGATTGCAAACATAGACCACCATACTCAGCTCAGGATTCCTTTGAGAGAATCATCTTTTCAGAGACAGAGTTATTCTGTCTTCCTTGGATTGGATGGCCTTTTGCTTTTGGCATTGTGTTAATCCCATTTCTTGTCCTGATATATTTCTCCTTCTAGATCAATAGAAAATTTTCAGCTTCCCAACTTGAAGCCTATTGGTCTCATCCAATAATATAACAAAACTTGTGAATATCATTACCTGGCATCATGGGCATGCCAGCCAGCTAAAACTCAGCTATCAGGTGGGTTTGGGCTTCAACAATGCAGGCAATTCTCTGCATAACCTGAAAACTGTCATAGATAATGTTGGTTTATTCCATCCTGTTTTCAGCTGCTTGCCATTCTGAGCTTTGTATGTTTTTGCTTTCTTTTATTTATTTATTTATTTATTTTTGAGTCATAGGCCTTGATCTCTGGGCTTGGCTTGGGTGATGTCCCTGAGCTTTTCAACTCAAGGCTAGCACTCTACGACTTGAGCCACAGAGCCACTTCTGGTTTTCTGGTGGTTTATTGGAGATAGGAGTCTCACGGACTTTCCTCCCTGAGCTGGCTTTGAACCACGATCCGCAGATCTCAGACTTCTAAGTAGCTAGGATTACAGGTGTGAGCCACCTGTACCCGGCCCTGACTGAATCTTGAAAAGAGAAGACAGGAATAGGTCAAGAGACACACAGTATCAAAATGGGGATGGGAGGGATCGAGAGTTCTGACTGAGCAGTGGATCCATATAAAGTCTGATCAGACTTACTCCAAACATGAAGGAACATCTTCAGTCTGGATGTGGGATGCCTATAAACATTGTCAGGGACATGAAAGGAGCAGGGTTGGGATGAAGGTTTTAGGGAGCACTGTGGGATGAAGTGTCATTAAAAACTCTCAGCTCTGGGGCTGGGAAGTTGGCTCAGTGGTAGAGCGCTTGCCTTGCGTGCCTGAGGCCCTGGGTTCGATTCTTCAGCACCATATAAGCAAAATGGAAAGCCAGAAGTGGCGCTCTGGCTCAAGTGGTAGAGCACTATCCTTGAGCTGAAGAGCTGAGGGACAGGGCACAGGCCCAGAGTTCAGGCCCCACAACCGGACCCTCCCCCCAAAAAAAAACCTCTCAGTTCTGACAGCACAGATCAAGTGTTTGTCTTGAGAGTCCCCTGTTGTGCTGTGGCAATGCTCTTCCTGTGTATGTCTGTCTAGAGGGGGAGGTGTTTGCTCCTCATTTGTCATTAATTCTAGAGGACAGAGGAGCCCCATGAGTCCAGTAAACAGATGCTTTCTGGCAGCTTCTCACAGTGTTTCCTCCAGGCAGCACCAGGCTCTTTACTTGCTCTGATGAGGCAGCTGCATATGGGTCTGCAGGAATTTCTTGTCAAGAAATTAGAGAGTCATTCATTCATTACTCTAGAACAAAGAGTGGCAATGCCTAACTATAGGTTGCTTTGTTATTCCAATGTGTGTGCTACTGGCACTGGCTTGTCTCTTCAGTCTGCACAGGCTCAGGACAATACTATAGTCAGCTCGGACACACCAGCTTACACCCAGTCACTACTCAGAATGTGATGTCAAAGCTACTCCTGGTAATAGATGACAAGGCTGTTTAAGTCAGAATAAGATCACAGCAGAATGCACTACGATATCTTTTTGCTCCTCTGATTTAACAGCTTCTAAGCTAGTGTTTCCTGGCTTCCTATCCTTGTGGCGTAGTATGAGAGCCATCTAGGTTGTTGCAATGCATCAGCCAGGAGAAGGGTGTCTATAGTCAGAGTATGACACAAAAAATAGCATCTGTGGTGAGGTTAGACTTGGTGTTGGATTATAATTAAGCTATTTCTGCAAAGCTGGGAAGCATGGAAATGGACTGCCATTGTGAAATGGACATGGGATAATTTAGGAGACAACAAGGATCTGAGTAGCTCTCACCTGTAATCCTAGCTACTCAGGATGCTGTGATCTGAGTACTGAGGTTCAGAGACAACCTAGGCACAAATATCAGATAGTTTCTTTCTTCCAATTAACTAGCAAAAACGAACTAGAGCTGTGGCTGAAGTACTAGCCATAAGAAAAAGAGCTAAGGGTCAGCACTGAGCACATGCTAGCATGAAAAAAATGAGAAAGACATAAGAAGGGAAATTACAAGAAACTTACTGTGAACAATTAGACCTCTAATTATCTTTCTTTTTATTAGCAAGTATTGGTTGTACAAGAAGGAGGTTGTGACGTTCCCATACATGGATACAATGTATCACAGTCATACCCACTCCATCACCTACCCAGTCTTATTTCCAGTTAACACTAAAAAGCCAGAAGCAGTGAGGTAGCTCAAGTGGAAGAGTCCCAGCCTTGAGCAAAAATCTGAAGTGACATTACCAGGTTCTGAGTTGAAGCCCTAGTACAAGGACCACCACACCCAACAAAAATAAAATATTCCATGGGAATGAATGTAGATCTTGTAACATACAACTACAGAAAATAGTAATGTCTGGCATTGAGCTCCCTTAAATTATAAATAACATGAGGAAACAAAGGTCCAAAGTCTTTTTGAATAGCATTTTATTTTCTGAGGATAACAGAATAACAAGACATTGTTATTGTCTGTTCTGTCACATGGTGTTAGATATAAGTATGAGATACTCTGCAGGAAGAACCTCTGTGCAACTTCTGAGGAAACAGAAGTTGGCTGTTCTTTTAAGGGTGAAGGAAATACTTTGTATCTTTTGATGGCGGTGAATCTATGGGAAATCATCAACCTATTAAAAACTAGATATAGTTATAGAATTATATCATCTTATATTAAGAAAGGTCATTAAAGGCACTTTAAAACTAAACAAAGAGGGGCTGGGAAGGTGTCTGAATGGTAGAGTGCTTGCCTCACATGCATGAGGCCCTGGGTTCAATTCCTCAGAACCACATAAGCAGAAAAGCAGAAAGTGGTACTGTGGCTCAAGTGGTAGAGCACTAGCCTTGAGCTGAAAAGCTGAGGGACAGCTCCCAGGCCCTTTGTTCAGACCCCATGGCCAACAAAATACATACATGCATACATACATACATACTTACATAAACTAAGAATAAGAACTTTAAAAGAGTAAATTAATAGAAATTGAATATAACTTAAATAGCAATCTACAAATTTATACTGTTAAATTCATTGAGTACTTAAAAAATGGGGAAATTCAATTCTTTCCCATAATAGATTGTTAACTGAAAAATATAATTTGAGTGAGGGAATTTTGTGTACATGCCTATTACATATCATCTAATAGAAATGCCATGTAAGCCAGAACACAGAAGCCTCCCACAGAACATAGTGCTGTCTGAAAATGAACTCATGGAAAAATGGTACAAAACCTTGTTCAGAAGTCATACTAAAATTTTTCTGTGTATATGCTGATCCTGGGGTTAGAACTGAGGGCTTGGATGCTGTCTTTGAGCTAATTTTGCTCAAGACTAGTGCTGTGCCACTTGAGTCACAGCACCACTTCCAGGAGTGTTTTAGTAGTTTTTTGGAGATGAGTCTCATGGACTTTCTTTCATGGGCTGGCTTCAAACATTGGTCTTCAGATCTCCACCTCCTGAGCAGCTAAGGCTATAGGCATGATCCAGCAGTGCTGGGCTCCAAACTGACAATTTTCTCTCAAGAAATATCATTTCACACTGAAATAGTGAATCCAAATAGCTCATAATGGAACAAGGAATAATATTTCCACAGCAACCTATAGTGGATCTATTCGCATATACTGTGACAGATACCAAATGTTCCCAAATCAAATCTACCCTAACCATTTTTCTCTCATAGACCCTTCTTAAAGCAATTTCAGCAGGTTTTGTTAGTTTGTTTTGTGCTTATTCTAGGTCTTGAACTCGGGGCCTGAGTACCATATCTATGCTCCTTTTGCTTAATCTTAGCATGCTACCACATGAGCTACAACCCATTTCCTTTCTTTTGGTAGTTTTTTGGAGATGAAACTCACTGATTTTTCCTGCTGACAAGCTTCTGAATAGATGGGATTAAAGTTGTGAGCCACTTTCCCCCACCTTCATTGTTTACTTTTGTAGGAGCACATAAAGTACTTCCACCACATTTGTCCATTTGCCCTTCCCCTCACAATGCTACCCCCACCAAAAACCTTATAATAGCTTTCTTAATCCCTTGATTAAAGTAAACTAAGCAAAGAGACAATTAAAAATGATATGCTATGTCTTAGGTTGCCTTGATCTTAGCAGAGTATCACTTCAAGTTAAAAACTGATTAACAAAAATTAAAGAAAAATACCGAGGAGACTCAAAATTGAACAAAGTAAATCCTAATCTTCAAGTTTCAGGTCTCCAAGTAAAAGGAAAGCAGAAAATGTTGTTGCGAGTTCCAGGTAACCAGTGAGGCTTGATAGTCAAATGTGATGTGTGATCCTGAAGTCTGAGGGGAGGATGAGCAGTACTAATGTATAAGTGTTTAAAATCCCTCACTTCAATGGTTATGCTGGGGTGAAGTTGAGAATGTCCTTGTTCAAGGTTTTGGGTATCATCATATTTATGACTTCATGAAATCCCATAACATCATGATGCCTCTTCCTGAAAATTCATTGAGTAATCCTAGCTACTCAGAAGGCTGAGATCTGAGCATCATGGTTTAGTTATCTCCAATTAATCACCAAAAAGATGGAAGTGGAACTGCAGCTCAAGTGGAAAATCACTAACCTTGAGGGGGAAAAAAAGCAAACAAGAACAGATTCTAAGCCCTGAGTTCAAGCCCTAGGAGTGGGAGTGGGGGGAGTTTGATTGAGAAGGAAGACAAAAGACAGTCAAAGCCAAGAGTAAAGTAGGTCCTAAAAGTTCAGAGATTACAACCTAGAATGCCTTTAACCAAGGATGCTTGTCTTAGTTGGGTTTTTCTTATTGTGATTTTTATAGGCAAACAGCATTGAATTGGAGAAAAAAATAGCTTTCTCAACCTAAACCAAATGTCAAAATGAAGAAAAAGCCTATCTTGTGCAAGCCTATAAAGCAGGAGTTACTGGAGGGGAATGAAGAAAGCCTAAAGAAGAGCTCAGCATCCCAGAGAATGGTGTGTCAGACCAGGAAGGCAAAGAGGAGGACCAGGAGCCAGAATCATCATGTGACTTCAACTCTGTGGATATGTGCAGAGTCATGTGTTCACTCACTAACTCTTAGGATTTTGTCATGGCTAGGACACTAAACTCGCTCCTTACTCAAATTTTCCCTTTCATCTGCTTGATCTCAAAACTTCTTAACTTGGGTGGCATTTTTTGTGCTTTTGAAATTTTTATTATTTCTCAAAAACAGCCTTTGAAGTGTTAAAAAGACATCTGGGTGAATAAAGTGGAAATTTTCGAGTTTTGTAAAAAAAAAAATTAATGAACTGAGGCAGTTGGAAGACCATGGGAAGAGGTGTAATAAGAATAGTCTCTTCCGTGGGAAAAGTCTCAACAGTTTTACCTTCAGCTCCATCTATAAGAAACCATTAACATTCTCTATTAGTAGAGTTATTATTTGTATAATTAAATTTGGAATTGGCACTTGATGATCCAAATATTAAGTACCAAGTCCACTGAGCAAAGTTTAGGTTGTCTGATATAAAGTTGAAGAGCCTACAAGTTTAAATTTTTCTTTAATATAATAAGTAACAGACTATTTTTCAAAATCTACTTGGTATGGCGAACTTGAATTGCTAGGCCTGGTAATACTTTTCATTGTAGGAACAACTAGTTTTTCTACATAGCTCTTACCCTATACCCTGATGCCCTACTCTGTTTTGTTAGCCTTGTCCAATACTTTGGGATGTAATCCTTTGGTTTATTTTTATCATTCTAAAGCTAGTCTCTATCATCATAGATATATCAGAATTGGCATGTTGGTCTAAATATCTGGGAATAAATCTATTTCTTCCACTGTTCTCCCCACAGACATCTTTAGGTAGAAAAATGTTGTTTCCTGCTCTTTGCCTTAGCACCATCTTCCTAGAAAAAACAGCACCATGAGAGCCAAGTAGAGGAAGCGAATGCGCAGGCTGAAGGGCAAAAGAAGAAAGAGGAGGCAGAGGTCTAAGTAAACCAGTTTGTGCATCCATCGAGGCCAGAGGAGCAGGAGGAATAAGGAATGCCATAGGCTGGGATGCTGAGATGTTGGACTGCATGCCGCTGTGATTTCCCAGTGGATCCAGAACTTTCATTGCCAAGATCATCTCTGAAAGACACACCTTGCTCATAACCAAGCATCCCCTGATGGTCCTGTGCCCCGGACCTGTGACATTCTGGACTAGTTCTGTTCATAGTTGTGGCCAAGTGTGACACATGTACAATAAACCATCTCTTTTGCTGTTGCAAGAAAAAAAAAGGAAAGAAAAATGTTGTTTCCTTATTGAAAATTCACCCATTTCAAATATTTTGTGAAAGTTTCTTTTTTGTTTATTGTTTTTTGGATTTTGTTTTGTGTTTTGTCAGTCATGGGACTTTAATTCTGGGCCTAAGCACCGTCCCTCGTTCTTCAGCTCAAGGCTAGCACTCTACCACTTGAGCCACAGTGCCACTTCTGGTTTTCTGAGTAGTTTATTGAGATAAGAGTCTCAGGGACTTTCCTGCCTGGGCTGGCTTTGAACCATGATCCTCAGATCTCAACCTCTTGAGTAGCTAGGATTGCAGGCTTGAGCCACCGGTATCTGGCTGGAAGATTTTTATATGTGGATTTATGGAGGGTTGTATTTGTTTTCTACTTTTCAAACCCTTATTTAATGACCATTATTTTGGTTTTGAGCAATTTTATTATTTTAATTTGGGACATTGCTTTATTTTGTTTTGTTTTTGCCCATAATGGTATTTGAAATCAGGGTCTCATACTCACCTTACTTGAACCACTGCTCAAGTCCAGCTCTTTGCTTGTTGAAGATGGAGTTGCAGACTTTTCTGCCTGGCCTGGCTTTGAATCACCATTCTCCAGATCTTAGCCTCCTAATTGAATTTTATGTGTTCAATAGTGTGGAATGTAAGCCAGGCATGGGAAGCTAACAACTATAATCCTAGCTACTCAGGAGACTGAGATGTGAAGCCAATCCCAAACATAAAAGTACGTAAGTCTCTCAACTCTAACAAACTTCTCAGAAAAGGCTAGAAGTGGTGCCATGGCTCAGGTGGTAGAATGCTAGCTTTGAGCAGAAGAAGCTCAAGACAGCACCTAATCCCTGAGTTCAAGCCTCTGCCTGTTGGGGTAGGGAGCAGAAGATTGGGTTTCAAACAGTCAATTGGAAACTCTTCTTCCCAACATTTCATGATCAGTCTTCCCTCTCTTCCTTCATAAAGGCCACAGTACTACATGTTTTCTACCAGAGTCATAGAAACTGGTAATATTAAGTGCTTTTTGTTTTACATTCAATTCACTTTGGAACTTTAAAAAACTTCTATAACTTATAATAAAGATTTATACTACTGAAAATTAACTGATTTTTTGAAAAGCATACAAAAAAATCTTTGTCAAGGGTCCCAGTGAATACTAAGGAACATTATTGGGAAATTTTTACTTGGTTGCTTGTCTGTTGCATCATTTAAACACATGTGGAATTTGGGGTTTTTCAACATTTTACCACCAAATCTTCAACAAACTACGTTGCCTCATTGGATTTTGCTTCAAAAGTTATAAAATATTTTGACATGTTTTTGGTTTGGTCTTTTGGGGATTTTGGCTTTTGGAGTGGTAGTTGGCAAGTACGTAGGCTTGAACGGAGGTCTGGTATCTTGCTTAGATTATTGTGCTCAATGCAGTCACTGTGTCATTTAAGTCACATTTCCACTTCTGGCTTTTTGCTACTTAATTGAAATAAGAATCTTGAGGATTTGTTTCCTTGGGTTGGCATCAAACTGTGATCTTCAGATCCCACCTTCATGAGCAGCTGAAATTACAAGAATGAGCCAAACCCTGGATATATTGTACTACCTATAAAACCAAAAGATGGACAAAATTCTGAAGCAAGTGTGTATGATATGTATTTTACATAATTATATAGACAAATATAATCATGTAAGTGTGTGTGTGTGTGTGTGTGTGGGTGGGTGTGGGTGTGGGTGTGTGTGTGTGTGATTTTAAATGTGTAGAGGGAAATGAAGATGTATTGAGGAAAGATTTCACCTAGCGTTTTTCACAGACTGGGCTACAATACATTCATCATCCCATCCATCTGCATCCTTCCCTAAGATATGCACATCCTCTGGTGGTATCATGGTTATTTTTTGTGTGTGAGAGCCACTACCGAGGCTTGGATTCAGGGCCTGGATGGTGTCCCTTAACTTTTGTTGTTGTTGCAAGGCTGGTAGTCTGCCTTTTGAACCACAGCTCAGCTTTCTGTCTTTTGCTGGTTAATTGGAGGTAAGGGTCTTTTTGCATGGGTTGGCTTTGAACTGGGATCCTAAGATCTCAGCCTTCTGAGTAGCTAGGATTACAGGCCTGAGCCTCCAGTGTCTAGCTTTTCATTATTACTTTTACAACCTACATACTCATACACATCCCTTGCATCCAAAAATCTGACAGTTCAGGCTAACTGACAAGATGTGAGGAAAGATGGCTGAGTGGATAAGTTTCCAAATGGGCATCTAGCCATATTAATATCATTTTGGTAGGTAACTTACCCTTTAGTGAGCACATATTTCCTCTTTCACTCTTTCTTTAGAAGTCAGTGAAATGTTTTTGATATATCTTTCAAATATTATCTCCCAAACAGGAGATAATATTTTAATATATTTGACAATATTTCAGATGAGGGGTCTTGGTTGTCTGGAGCTCTGTGGGAAGAAGGCATCCAGCTGGGCTGTAGGCACAGAGTTGATGTTTTCTATCTGCTGGTTGCAGAGAAAAAGGTTTTCTTCCTGGGAAGGCTTTGAATCCAAACCCTCTGCTTTCAGGCTTCTGAGGATTACAAGCATAAAGCACCACCAACTGGCTCATTTTAGAAGCCTTAGTTGCTTTTCATTCATCCCTTTTTTCCTGCAAGGTTGATCTAGGCAACCTGGTTGTACCTCATGATAAAGTGATTTTTATAATACTTTGCCTCTGCCATTTCTGAAACTTATTTCCTCAGTACTGGGTATATGAAGTTGATCTAAACCCAGTAACATTTTCCTTCTGAGATGTTAGGTAGCTTATTTAAATCATTTATCCTTTGCTTTGGCAAAGCAATCAAGATGTTTCTGTAAAACCCAATTTCATGAGAGTATTATAGTTAGAAATTATCATATGCACTCTTCAGTATAGTCTATGCTTTATTTTATTGATTTATTGATTTATTTATTTAGGTCAGTCGTGGCGCTTGAACTCTGGGCCTAAGCCCTTTCCTTCAGCTCTTCAGCTCAAGGCTAGTGCTCCACCACTTGAGCTACAGCACCACTTCCAGTTTTCTGATGGTTTACTGGAGATTAGAGTTTCACGGAGTTTCCTGCCCAGGCTGGTTTTAAACCATGAGCCTCAGATCTCAGCCTCCTAAATAGCTAGGATTACAGGCGTGAGCCACAAGTGCCCGGCAGTCTCTGCTTTTATAAACTTATAAGACTGGTTGGAAGAATGATGATTGTTGAATTAATTTAGTAACTATTCTATAGATTTTATTCCTTAAGGCTTATTAACTCAAAAAGGGATTAAATACATTCAGAATAGTGGAATGTGGCAACTACTGATTTGATGTATGTGGACAAATGATCAGATTTCTTATGATTACTAAAAAGATTTCTTCAAATTTCCAGTGGTAGGCTGCTGTGCTAACTTGGAGGAGACAGTGGTGATGCTGGAGCTCTGAAAACTGGCTATGAAGCAGAATTTCAGAGGAGAGCATTTGCTAAGGATATAATTTCCAAGGCTCATACCAAATATATTGAACTAGATTGCCCAATGATGAACAACGGGTCATATTTTGTTTGTTGGTTTGTCTTGTGAAAATTTAAATTTTGAGCCTGGGTACTGTCCCTTAGGTTTTTTTTTTTGTTCTGAGCTAATGTTCTACCTCTTGAACCACAGCGTCACTTCCAGATTTTTGGTGGTTAATTGAAAGTCAGTCTTACCAAATTTCCTCTTTGGGCTTGTTTCAAACCTCATCCTCAGATATTGGCCTTGGGGGTAGTTAGGATTCCAGGTATGAGCCACCAGTACCCGGCTAGCATCACATTTTAAAAGTATTCTCTAGGTTAGTCTGGTGTGTCTGGTTACAATTTGAGAACATTGGTTCCGGTGGGTCATGTCAGATTTAGAGTAAAATCAGAACTTTTCTTCCTGTAACAAGTAGCACACAATATCTAATTTATTCCTGTCTTCATCTCTGATCTCTTTCTTCTTCATTGTACCAGTCCTTCCTTGTTCCATGAACCTCAGCATGTCAGTGCTGTCTTCCTTTTCTTAAACAAGTCAGGTCCGTTCCCACCATGGGGGATGTACTTGCTGTTCTTGCTACCTGGAACATCTGCTCCTAGAAAATTGCATGGATGATGGCCTTGCTTTCAGATCAAATGTCCCCTCCTCGGGGATGTCTCTGCCTATCCCCACTGTGAAGTTGTACCCACAATACCACCAATGTCATGCCTCTGATTTATAGAAATTGTCATTATGATTTCTGGTTTTCTTCTCAGCATGAAATAGGCATGGAGGCAGCCACATTCACTTCTGTTTCTCCAACCCCTAGTGCCTGGTCTTTAGTGCTCAGGAGCCTTAGCATGGGAATAAGCCTGTTCCAGCTCAAGTAATCCTAGCTACCAGTCAGGACAGCTCATCAAGCTGTAGCCTGGTGTCTAGCAGTCATTTCCTCTCATCCTTTGTGCTCTCGGTGTAGCTGAGTCCACCTGATGGCCAGATCAGTGCCTGAAACCTATCTGCTGCCATGGCAAAAGTATCTGTGATGTCATAGAAGTTATGGCCATTGTTTTGTGAAGCTGTGAGGACACCCACCCCCACAAAAGGTCACCCAGACAGGGATCTCCCATGCCCAGAAGTACATTAAAAAGTTCAGCAACCAAACCATCCCTCACCCCCTGATGCACTCAGTGTGTTTCCATTTCTTTAAAAAAAAAAAAAAGAAAAAGAAAAGAAAAAATCAAGACATGCCTTTGATGATTTGTCACAGAATTATTGAAACATAATATATAATTTTATATGAGTATTTGTTAGACTTTGTCCATCTCTGGAGCCATTGGAATATTTATATGTGTTTGCAGCTTGGGAACAATAATAATCTTTAATTCAGTATAGTCAGAGACTATAGTTCAGAAGGCTCTTTTGAGACTCTTTTGGAGAGAATGCTAACTTTCCATCTACAGGTGGCCATCTTGGTACAGGAATTGAGTAGATTATCATAGGATAAGAAGCTTGTCCTTATTTCTACTGACTTTTCTCTGGGGTCAGGGAGGGTGATCCAACGGCATATGTGTCTTTGCTATCCTGGAGGGGCCCAGACTTCCTCTCAAAGTCTAATGCCATGATGGTAAAAGAGGCTAAAACTCAGAACCCACCTTCCTATACAACTAGGATTATAGGCCTGAACCTTGTACATACAACTCATAGCCCTTTTTTGGGACATAATGTGGTCAACTTAATTATATTCACTTCATACATAGATGCACAAATGTATATACACATGTATTTATTCATCTATTAATAAACAGTATTATATCCACACACAAATATATATTTATATAATTATAATCAAAGTTATATCACCACTTTCTCCAATAATTTTTACATTGGTTTGTGAAAAAATACCCTTGAGACTAAAAATGTTAAATGCTCTCATAGTTTGAAAAAATCATATTCAGTCTTATATAATATATTATATATAATATAGTGTAAAGAATATAACATGTATTTACATATAACTAATTTAATTATGGATTTCCTTCCCAATTAATTACAGAACCATTTAGACAATGATAATTGTCTAAATCTAAATCTATTTTACTGTTGTCAGGAAATACATTATTATAATAAGGCTTGCAAAATTCACAGTGGTGAGTTACAAAGCCTCAATAATTAAAATATACAACTAGGATGATAGAAATAAAATAATAGAAAAAGGAAGAATGGGAAATTGTGGGAAGGAAAAAACCTCCACAACCCAAACCTCCACAACCCATGCATTTTTTTTCCCAAAATCTTTAGAGACTTAATATATTGGAATCAACACTTACAGGCACTACCCAAACAGAAAACAATCACAAATTTAGAATTCAGCTATTCTAGTCTCAATCCATGCCTTCTCTCAGACAAGCAAGTATTCATCATCAATCTCCTTTTTAAAACAATTCATGTGTATGAGTCTTCTCCATTAACAATTTGATATACCAGAATTTGTTCAGAGTAGGTACTTGTGGCTCACACCTGTACTCCTAGCTACTCAAGACTGACATGGAAGGAAAACATTTGGCTTGTCATTCTTTAATGACAGCAGGGAAGCTCAGATGTGTTTAGTATGTAAAAGACCCTTAGGTCATTACTCAGAAGCATAATAAAGAAATGGAAAGGAAGAAAAAGGGAAGAAATATATGTATATGTTACATTGGGTAGGTTTGTGTACATATGTGTCTGTCTATATGTACATAGGCATACATAACCTTTAAAATGTGTATTGTATTGAATGTTTCCATTTTAATCCCCCTTTCTATCCTCTCCCTGCCCTGTACCTGCCATTACTTCTGATTTCACTGTTAGTTCCCTACTTTTGTCCATCTGGAGTCTGTCCATACTGCTTTTCTGGTGGACTTCTTGACATCAATCATTCATTTTCCTAAATTTTACAGATCTGACATGCAATGTAACTATTTTAGAAATGATAGTGAGGGACAACTTCAAAAAATCAATTTCAGAGAGTTCCGGGAAGATGGCGGAGGAGAAGCTGGAATCTGAACAAGCTCTCGCATAGAAAGCAGCTTTAGAGTTCCAGTGAACAGTCCTAAGCCAGAGAATCACACCAAGTGTGCCATCACAGGACAGAGAGTTAGACAAGAGAGGGGAAGCCAAGGCAAAAAGAAGCACCCGAGTGGTCGCCAGCAGCCGCCACGGCGGCGGCGGCGGCGGCAGGGTCGCAAGCGGCAGAGACCACAGCCGGGGGCCATACCTGAGCGCTCACACAGAGAGTCCGGGACGAAGGAGCCAGACGCAGCGGCCGAGCGGATTCTACTCAACACCAGCAAGAACCAACAAAGAGCGGACATCTTCACCCTGCAGCTTGCAGACCAGAGACGTCCCAGGATCCAAGACTCGGCACCAGAGACGACCCAGGATCCAAGACTCGGCGTGAGTACAAGCCCGACATCCTCACTCCTCAGGGAGCAGAGGAAGGAAGGCCACCCCTCCCCCCCCAGCACCGGTGATCTCCATCTTGGATACCGACAAAGCTCGGAGGAGCTGCTAGCTCCAGCTCAGGCCTTGGAATAAAATGAGTCATTTAGCAAGCAGGTCACAAGAACTTAACTGCGAAGTGACCTGCCAGACTCAGCTCCATCCAGGGAAAAGTCACCCAGCTCAGGCGCCAGCCATCAGAGTGCCTAGCGTCACTGGGTAACCAGAGCCAGAGGCTGCCCCTCCCTCTAGCAGCCACCACAATCAATTGAAAAACAGAAACCCTGAGAATGGCTCCAGGCTGGGCACTGTGAGCTTTATCACAAAATAGCCCCAGGGAAAAGCTACTGTTTGTTGAAAGGCCTCAACTCTACCCAGAACCTAGCCTCATCACCACATCCCCCTCTTTTGTGACTCTCAAAGCAGACCACCCTCCCAGAAAACTAACCTGGGAGGGGGATCTCAAAATCTTGGGTAAAGCAGAGCATTTTTCTGCCTCTTCCAACCAACCGACTTAAGAAACCAATCAAGCCACAGGACCTCAAGCTGACCAGAGACTCCAACAAGAGACTGGTTGCAGACAAAAGGGAGATACAGGATTCTTCCCACTCCTCCCCCCCCCAAAAAAAAATCAAAAGACTTTTTTTTATTCTTCTTCTTCTTCTTTTCTTTTTTTTGCTTGTTTTTTGTTTTTTGTTACCTTATATATATATATATATGTATATAAATTTTTTTCCCTTCTAAAACTTTTATTAATCTTTAATTTTTGCCTCTTCTGAAAAAATAATTGTTTTCCAGTAACTTTTTTTTTTCTCATCTTATAATTTTTATTTCAGAATTACGTGAATGAGAGTTTTCCTTTCTTTTCTTGTCTTCTTTCTCTTTTTCTTTCTTTCTTAATTATCTTTTAGTTTTTTGTCTAGCTCTACTGAACTTCTGATCTTTTCTTCTCCCTTAAAGCTTTTCACATCTCCTCTATGTCCCTCCCCTTCTCTGAACATATTCACATTCCTCTCTAAATAGACGGTCTTTTAACCTCTATAATAACATTAATTTTTACGTTTCTATTCTTTTTCTGGTCTCTCTTTATTCCCCTTTCCGTCTCTTCTTTTTCTCTCTCTCTCTACTTGCATCCTACCCAACCCATTTCCTGCATTGTGATTAGGACATAGTTAACTCTCCCTGTGCCTCCCCACACCAATCTATTCCTATTTTTTACCCACATCTCTCCCTAATCCTAATAATTTCTGGTTTTCCAAATTCTTTTCTGCTGTTCGAAGTCCTTTAACATATAGTCGTTTGATGTTGAATAGATGTATCTGTTGAACTAGATTGTATCTGTAGACTATTGACTGTACAAATGCAAACTTTGGTTGATAGTTGCCTTAAGATAGTGTTCTAGCACAAAACTGGTGCAATCTTTATCTCAAATGGGCCGAGTAAGCCGGAAAAACACAAGAAAAATGGCAAACTCGGGTATCTCAATTCCCAACCTTGATAATCAGGGATTAGAACAGATAAAGAATAATCCAGAGGAGAGTTCCCAAATAGCTCTACAAACACTAATAGCAAACATGATAAATGAGAAGTTTGACAATGTACAAAGGACTCTGTATGAGCGTGATAGGGAGAGAGAGGAGGCATCCCAGAAGTTTATACAGGAATATCATAAGCGTGAGGAAGCTTCTCAAAAACTGATACAGGATTTGCGTGAACAACTTGAGAATACTCAAAGAGAAAGGGAGGAATGGCGTGAGCAGGCAGAGAACACTCAAAGAGAACTGCAGGAATCCCACAGAAGGGAGGAAACTAATCAAAGAGTAATTCACGAATTAAGAGACCAGGTAGAGAATACGCAAAGATCACTAAAGACATTCATGGAATCCATTAACAAAGAGCTGAAGGAAGTCAGGGAGACCACAAAGGGAATGCTGAATGGAACCCAACAGAAGGAATGGGAGTCCAAAGAAACCATAACCAATCAACTAAGTGATTTGAGAACAAACACTGAACACCAAATTAAGGAAGTAAAGAAATTCATACAAGACCTAAAACAGAGCTTCAACAAAGAACTTGAAGCCATCAAAGCTGACCAATTAGAAGGAAAAGAGATTAAAAACAAAGTAGAGAGTCTTGACAGCAGGTTAGACCATGCAGAAGATCGAATCTCAGGGATTGAAGACAGCCTAGATATTATAGAGAAAGAACATACAACCATCCAAGACAAGTCCAAGAAATATGATAGGTCTATCCAACACCTGGAGGACACCATCAGAAGGCCCAATCTAAGGATAATGGGTGTAGAGGAGCACCTAGAAACAGAAGTTAATGGTCTAGGAAATTTGTTTAACAGGATCCTAGCAGAGAACTTCCCAAACATACAAAAAGATAGGCCTATTCAGATACAAGAAGCTTTTAGAACCCCAAATAGACCAGACCAGAATAGGACATCCCACCGTCACATTATAATCCACACAGGATCAACCCAGACCAAGGAAAAGATCCTTAAAGCTGTCAAGGAGAAAAGGTTAATCACCTATAAAGGGAAACCAATTAGAATTACCTCAGATTTCTCAGCAGAGACAATCAAAGCAAGAAGAGCCTGGAATGACGTATGCCATGCCCTAAAAACAAACAACTATCAACCAAGAATACTGTACCCAGCTAAACTCTCCTTCATAACTGAAGGCCAAATAAAAACCTTCCATAGCAAAGAAAAATGGAAACAATACATCTCCACCAAACCAGCCCTGCAAAAGATTCTTAAAGATGTCCTACACATAGAAAACCAACAAGAACGCAACAAAGGCCAAGAAACTGCACCCAAACTGAGAATCCAAGAACCTTAGGAAGAACGCAGTTTTCACAGCCCCCAAGAAGGTGGATAACATGGCAGGAACTCCCAAATACCTCTCAGTCCTATCTCTTAACGTTAACGGACTGAACTCTCCAATTAAGCGACATAGACTGTCTAGTTGGATTAAAAAACAAGACCCTTCTATCTGCTGCCTGCAGGAGTCACATCTTGCCCGTAAAAACAAACATATTTTCAAGGTTAAAGGCTGGAACAAAATCTACCAAGCAAACGGCCCTCATAAACAGGCGGGAGTTGCAATCCTAATATCAGATAAAATAGACTTCAAATTAAAATTCCTGAGAAGAGATAGAGAAGGTCGCTACATACTAATTAAAGGATTTCTCCTTCAGGAGGATATTACAATTCTCAATATCTATTCGCCAAACAATGGAGCACCCAAATTTATCAAAGAAACACTACTTTCCCTCAAATCCCAGATAGATCCAAAGACATTAATCGTTGGGGATTTTAACACACCACTCTCCCCACTAGATAGATCAACTCGGCAAAAACTCAACAGAGAAACCGCAGATCTAAACAGCTGCATAGATCAACTAGACTTAACAGACATTTACCGAACATTTCACCCAGCAGCATCAGAATACACGTTCTTCTCAGCAGCACATGGAACGTTTTCTAAAATAGACCACATTTTAGGCCACAAAGCAAACTTGTCTAAATTCAGAAACATTGAAGTTATACCTTGCATTCTCTCTGACCACAAGGGAATAAAATTAGAACTCAACACCAAAAGCCACCAAAGAAAGTCCGGTATCACATGGAGGCTGAACAACACACTGCTGAATCATGAGTGGGTCATGGAAGAGATTAGAAAGGAAATTCAAATGTTCATGCTATTCAACAAAAATGAACACACAAATTACCAGCTCCTCTGGGACACAGCAAAGGCAGTACTCAGAGGCAAGTTTATAGCTCTGAGCTCCTACATCAACAAATTGGAGAGATCGGAAACTAACAATTTAATGACACATCTAAACCTCCTTGAAAAAGAGCAGCAAGATAAACCCCAATCCAGTAGACGGAAAGAAATAATCAAAATTAAATCAGAATTAAATGAATTAGAATCCAAAAAAACTATAGAAAGAATCAAGAAAACAAAGAGTTGGTTCTTCGAAAAACTTAACAAAATTGACAGACCCTTAGCAAACCTTATCAGAAAAAGGAGAGAGCACACCCAAATTAATAAACTCAGAGATGAGAATGGAAACATCACCACGGAAACAACCAAGATTCAGAACATTATAAGGGAATACTTCTCAAAACTTTATGCTAATAAGTTTGAGAACTTGACAGAAATGGACCTTTTCCTAGCAAATATTGACATGCCAAAACTAAACCAAGATGAGTTAAACCAGCTTAACAGGCCCATATCAAGCATTTAAATAGAAACAGCAATAAGAGACCTCCCAGCTAAGAAAAGTCCAGGACCAGATGGTTTTACAGCGGAATTTTACAAGGCCTTCAAAGCAGAGCTCACACCAATACTCCTCCAACTCTTCAATGAAATTGAAAGAGAAAGCTCACTACCAAACACATTCTATGAAGCCATCATAACCCTCATCCCAAAACCAGGCAGGGACTCATCAAAGAAAGAAAACTATAGACCCATTTCTTTGATGAACATTGATGCAAAACTTCTCAACAAAATTTTGGCCAATCGACTTCAACAATTCATCCAAAAAATCATACACCATGATCAAACAGGATTCATTTCAGGGATGCAAAGCTGGTTCAATATACGCAAATCAATTAATATTATTCATCACATCAACAGGAGCAAGACTAAGAACCACATGGTTGTCTCAATAGATGCAGAAAAAGCATTTGACAAGATCCAACACCCCTTTATGATGAAGGTTCTGGAAAAATTAGGAATCCATGGAACATTCCTCAATACAATAAAGGCTGTATATGACAAACCTACAGCCAGCATTATACTCAATGGTGAAAAACTAAAGCCATTTCCTCTTAACTCAGGAACAAGACAAGGATGCCCACTCTCTCCACTTCTCTTCAATCTAGTATTAGAATGCCTAGCTACAGCAATAAGACAAGATGCAGACATAAAGGGGATCCAAATAGGGAAAGAAGAAATAAAACTCTCCCTCTTTGCAGATGACATGATCTTGTATTTAAAGAATCCCATAGACTCCACTCCCAAATTACTCAAGCTGATTCAAAACTTTGGCAAAGTAGCAGGTTATAAAATTAACCCCCAAAAATCAATGGCTTTTCTATATGCCAACAATGAGAAAAGTGTGGCTGAAATTAGGAAAGCAACTCCATTTGTAATAGCCCCACAAAAAATAAAATACCTAGGAATTAACTTAACCAAAGAAGTGAAGGACCTCTATGATGAAAACTTTAAAATCTTGAAAAAGGAAATCAACACAGAACTTAAAAAATGGCAAAACCTCCCATGCTCCTGGATTGGCAAGATTAACATCGTGAAAATGGCAATACTTCCCAAGGCTATCTACAAATTCAACGTGATACCTATCAAAATTCCACCCTCATTCTTCAAGGAAATAGAGGAGGCAATCCAAAAATTCATATGGAACAATAAAAGACCCCGAATAGCAAAAACGCTCCTCAACGGAAAGAACACTGCTGGAGGAATATCAATACCAAATTTCAAACTCTACTATAAAGCCATAGTAATCAAAACAGCTTGGTATTGGCATAAGAACAGACCTCAGGACCAATGGAATAGAATTGAAAACCCAGAAATGAACCTACAGACCTATAGCCATCTAATCTTCGATAAGGAAGCTAAAACAATAGAATGGAAGAAAGACAGCCTCTTCAGTAAATGGTGCTGGCAAAATTGGTTAACTACATGTAGAAAACTAAAGCTAGATCCTTATATATCACCCTGCACCAGAATCAACTCCAAATGGATCAAAGACCTTGAACTCAAAGCAGACACTCTGAAAACATTACAGGATGGAATAGGAGAAACCCTAGGTCTCCTTGGCTCAGGTCGAAATTTTCTGAATAGAGACCCGGAAGCACAACAAATCAAAGAAAGGTTGGACAAATGGGATTGCATAAGATTGCAGAGCTTCTGCAGGGCAAATGACATAGCTGGCAAGATCAATAGAAAGCCCACCGATTGGGAGAAGATCTTTACTAGCCATACAACGGACAAGGGTCTCATATCTAAAATATACTTGGAACTCAAAAAATTAAACCACCCAACAACAAATCCTCAAAGAAACAACTGCCCAATAAATAAGTGGGCGAAAGACTTAAAGAGAAGCTTCTCTGAAGAAGAAAGAAGAATGGCCAATAGACACATGAAGAAATGTTCAACATCCCTAGCCATAAAAGAAATGCAAATCAAAACAACATTGAGATATCACCTCACTCCAGTTAGAACAGCAAAAATCAAGAACTCTAATAACAACAGATGCTGGAGGGGATGTGGACAGAAAGGAACCTTACTTCATTGTTGGTGGGAATGTAAACTTGTTCAACCACTTTGGAAAGCAGTATGGAGGTTCCTCAAAAGACTTCACATAGATCTCCCCTATGATCCAGCAATCCCACTTTTGGGCATTTACCCAAATGTTTACAAACAAGACCACACTAAAGCTACCAGCACAACTATGTTTATTGCAGCATTATTTACCATAGCTAAGATATGGAACCAACCCAGATGCCCCTCAGTAGATGAATGGATCAAGAAAATGTGGTATATATACACAATGGAATTCTATGCCTCCATCAGAAAGAATGACATTTCCCCATTTGTTAGGAAATGGAAAGGTTTGGAAAAAATTATATTAAGTGAAGTAAGCCAGGCCCAAAGAAGCATAGGTCCCATGGTTTCCCTTATTTGCAATATCTAGTATAGGTATGAGTCAAGCGGAAAAGGCCAGATAATGTGAGGTTAGGAAAATGAACCCTTAAATATGTATTTTAATGTTTTCGTTTCTTTCATGCATGTGTTTCTAATGCATTTATAAGATTATTTCTTTGTTGCTTTGTATGTCCCTCCCCCACAGTGTAACCCCCGCTTTCACTATATTTGATGTCAGTATAACATGTGGAGGAGATGGGGACAAACAAGTCGTTTAAGGATTCAGGTGGACCTGTTGCAACAATGAGAAGTACAAAATGTCATGTCAAAACCAGCTTTACAATTTCGGTGTGGGGGGGGAGGGGGGTATAATTGGGTGGGGGGAGGGGGGTAAAATTGGGTGGGGGGAGGGGGGAGGCGGGGAAGGGAAGTGAAGGGTAAACAAAGGAGGAGGCTGCAATGCTTGGTAAGAAATGTATGCATTATCCTGCCCATGTAATTGTAGCCCCTCTGTACAGTATGTTCTCAAATAAAATAAAATACAATTAAAAAAAAAATCAATTTCATGTATGCTGGAGACTCACCTGTAATCTAAGTTCTGAGGATGCTAGGATTCAGTCACCCAGGGCAGGAAAGCCTGTATAACTCCATCATATTCACTTAATTAGTTAAAAAAACAGGAAATGGAGCCATAGCCAAATTGTAAAAAAAAATACTGTAAACCTAAGAAGAATTTTATAAGAAAAGCAATATATGCTGACCTCTGCAATTATGGAGTTGGGAGCATTTTGTGAGCATCCAAGACTTGAGTTCTAATCCCAGTACCATAGCAACAACAGCAACAAAAACCATTTTCTATTACTAAACTAGTCCTGACAATTAATAACCTAAGTTGGTAATGTGTATTTAGTCCAGACGATGCGTATCCAGACTCAAGGGTAAACAGACTGAATTAGGAAAATTGAGACAGAACTGGAGCTAAGGAAATAATACAAAAATAAAAGACTAAAACCTGAAATTAAAATTTAAACAAAATTATAGCAGTTTGAACAAGAAAAGGATATTTTTATGAATAATGGGGTTTTGTGTTTTCTTCTGGCCAAGGACTTGTACTCAATGCCTGTGTGCCGTCCATTAGCTTTTTTGCTCAAGACAAGCACTCTAGTGCTAAAACCACAGCTCCACTTCCAGTTTTTTTTTTGGATGGTTAGAGCAGATTATTTCTGCCCAGGCTGGCTTTCAATTGTAATCTTCAGATCTCATCCTGGTATCTACGACTTCAGGTGTGAACCACAAGCACCTGGCTGGAATAATAGTTTGAAAGATGCAGTTTTAGAAGAGTTGGAAGACTAAGCCGAGTGAGCAGGTATGCTGAAGCCAAGAAGCTAGAGGCTAGAGGTGTGTAATACTTTTATTATTTGTTCTGATGTAGGAGAAATTATCTTCAGACGGTTTTGATCCTGGACAAAAACACTGTGGAAAAAAATGCAATGATGTAAGGAATTTTGTGTTCTCAATTTGGGAATCACTGAGAGAGAGAAAAAAATAATAAGCTGTCCTGGCATAGAGCTCAGAAGTTTAAGTTGACTAGGGAGGTATTCTATTACTTGACCCCTGCCCTAGGCAGTTGGTTTTGTTTATTTTCAGATGAGGTGTTCAGTTTTTGCCCTGGGATGGCATTCAGATTTGCCTTTCCAAAAGCTGTGATTGATTATAAGTATGCAGCTCTACTACCAGATTTACAAACCAACAATTATATAAATGGAACAGTTGTGGAAACAGAAGAAGAAATGTAGAAGTCCTGTAAAACTTTGTGTTCCTTGGAAATGGAGGTATAGATGATGGAGAGCTAATAGGTTATAGAAATCTTGCCCATGTAATTGTAACCCCTCTGTACAGTATTTTCACAATAAATTAAAAAAAAGAAATTTGAATCTCTGGACTCAGAGCCTATAGCACAATTGAACAGTACTTTAGTAGGCCATAAATGTCTGATTTCTACTCCCAAAATGACAATAAATACCACCCAGGATATTAAATTGCCTCAAACTGGCCAATTTCTTTGCTTGTCACATTTAAGTCAGGCTTCAAAGCTTTTCTAGGACCTCATTATATGATTTTGTAGAAACTCAGATTTTTCCAGATATCACTGGCTGGGAACTTATTGATTCTCCTGAACATAGACTGGGGGCATTTTCCATTAGCCCCATGGGTAATACTTTATCCTGCACAACAAAACAAGTGCTGATTTGACTAGTTTAGAGCAGATCTAGGTGGATTCTAAACGTCAATGGAAGTCATTCTGGATCATGTTCTTCCTTGCTGGTTCATGCAGGTACACCTGCATCACATGTGGGGTTCAGAACCACTGGAATATGCACAGGACTCAAAACCTGTTTGGGCTTTGCTACCAATGGAATAAACCCCTCTATGTTCACATGCTTTCTGGAGTGCAGGGATGGCTCCTGATCTCCATTGGTTACCAACACCAACATCACTAATAGATTCCTTATCTGGAGTTCAGGAGAAGCTGCTGTACAGTAATGCTAACCTGAGAATGGAAATAGGCACAGGATTTTAGAGTGGAATCTAGAAGGTAAGGTGCAACTAAACTTCCATGAGGATCTAATGGGGGATCTCTATAGTTTGAACTTGGACTGAACACTGATGAGTGGCTATGTTCATGTATTTTCAAAAAGAAAAATTACCTGGCAGAGAATATCCATAAAAGAACATTTTGCCAAGCCGGGTAGTACTAGGGGCTCTTGGCCGTTCAGGCCTATCCCTAGACACCCAGGCTCCAACCCTATTCATAGGCTATGAGGCATCTAAACAAGGACTTCTTCCTCTTTTTCTTGGACTCACTGGTCACACACTCCTCCAGCTTGTCAAGAAGAATATGTAAGGGGAAGACCAGTCCGAAGACAGCAAGTTGAATTTGACATACTGTGTAAGTTCTTTCAGGGTGTCATGGTCCTTACGCTCATAAAAGTCATCATTGTACAAGTCCATCCACAGAGTGAAGATGAAACAAATGATGCTGTGGGCAGTTTGGTGACAAGGAAAGTTAGAGCCTGACCTCCCAATCCTGAGCCTTCTACCACAGCCCCTTTCTGCCAGGACTCATGCTGTGGCTGTCCATCATATATGCAGACTTGCATGTTGAGAAAGGGAGGAGACTCCTGGGAGCAGAATGATCATCACAACATACTTCCAGGAGCTTCTGAAAGACAATTCTCCAAAACTCACCCTGTGATAGCCAGTGAGAATGTTGTTTCCCCACAGGATCTGATTTTCTGCACACTGCTTTCCCTGTCATCCACGAGAATCCACAATTGCAACCACATTCACAACTGTGTTATTTGGCATTCACTGAAGTGCCAAGCCTCAACCCTCATAAGTGGTAGGCAAACAAACTTGCACTTTGGTTCAGAAGCCTCAAAGATACCCAGTTTTCAGGAACAGAACTTCTTTTTGTACCAACATCCACTTACTGGTTTACTTGTTCATCTTCCTCCCAGTTATGGTGAAGGGATCTGTACCAATAGGAAGAGAGAAGGAAGTCAACTCTATGGTTCTCCTTTTCTGAACTAAGAGGACACTATGGGACTGGCTAAGTCCTACATGGTAGTATAAAAGTGACAGAGAAACAGATGAGGTATGTCTCTACAATTCTGTGAAAATTCTGTGAAGAGGCTTGTATGCGTCTGTCCAAAGTAAATGCCTGTAATCCTAGCTAATCAGGAGGCTGAGATCTGAGGATCACAGTTGGAAGCCAGTCTAGTCAGTAAACTCTAAAGCCACTCATCTTCAATTAATCAGCAAAAGGACAGAATTGGACCTGTGGCTCAAAGGGTAGAGTGCTAGCACTGAGCATCAAAAGGACAGCACTAAGGCCTTGAATTCAAGTTCAAGTTGCAGCCTTTCCTCTACCTACATTACTTCACAGGCCTGCAAGATGGCTACTGAACCCTTATTTATTAATTTCATAGGGCCTCACTTAGGTGAGGGTCCTTGTTAGGTGCCACTGGCTCATGCCTGTAATCCTAGCCTCTCAGTAAGCAAACTGCTGAGGCTCCAGTATCTTTTAAGGAAAATGAAATGTCCTGGTGACCCAGTCCTAAGAAACTAGCCAGAGTGTACACTTCTTTGTCTTATGCCAACCTCCCATGAGAATACCCCAAGAAAACAGGAAGTGGAACTGTGACTCAATGTGGTAGAGTGCTACCCTTGAGCAAAAAAGCTCAGGGACATGACCCAGAGCCTGAGTTAAAACCCCATGACTGACAAAAAATAAAGATTACATTTGTAGAAAGTAGCAGAGCCACAAGTCAAACACTAGATGGTTGAGTGCTGGAGTTGAAATTCTATAATGTTTTGGGGCATATTGTAAGATGTTATTAATAAGAAGATCAAAACCCCATGGAGATAAACAAAAAATCATCAAGTAGATGCTTATCATTTTTGGGTCAACTCCAGCTTTGCCGTGGGTGGTGTGCAGTTCCCCAGAAAAGGAGAAGAAAATACACCATAGAGGATTCCACAGCACAAGCAAGAAGCTATGGCTGGCATATGTGAAGCATGGAGAGCAGAATTTCCATGACTTGAGACAAACAGGACACAGGATACATACTACAGGTGCTCAAAGAAGTCCCAAATTTCATTCCCTAAGAAGGCTCTAGGGGGTGATGAGATTTGAGCTGCACCTTGAGAGACAGACTACAACTGTGTATAAAGAGAATAATAAAACCAGGCACCAGTGGCTCACTCTTATAATCCTACCTACTTAGGAGCTAAGATCTAAGGATCAAGGTTCAAAACCAGCCTGAACAGGAAAGCCTATGAGACTCTTATCTCCAATAAACGACTAAATAAAAAAGTCAGAAGTGCAGCTCAAGTTTTAGAGGACTAGCCTTGCCCCAGAAAGCTCGAGAACAGCACCATGGCCCTAAGTTTAAGCCCCAGGATTGGTACAAAAGGAGGAAGAGGAGGAGGAGGAGAAAGAGAAGATTCTAGTAGACTGGAAGGAAATACAAAGTTGAAATTTTCCAGGTATACACACTGTATAATTGGCCTTTCAAAAACTTAGATTAGCCACCTAAGACTCAGCAGGAAGCAGGCGGTCAGTCACTGCACTACATGTGTAGACGCTGGAAGTGAAAAGCAGAGATGCTATACCCTGGACTCTCAGAAAAGAGAAAACTCAGAAAGAAACTGGAATCTACCTATCCCCCATCTCTGTAGCAACAAGATGAATAAAAACCTGGAAAAGGAGTGTGTGTGTGACTGTGACCCACACACCACTGTTTTGTTTTGGGCAGAGAAGGTAGGATTCCTGAGGTCTGGACACTCATCCACGAAATGGGACTAAATGTATTTTCCCCCCTAGGGAGATCAAATTAGATAATCCATTTAGAAAGCATTCTAGCCTATGAAACAGAATAACATGAACATTCCCAGGACTGGACAACCTCCTTCTATACAAGTGTATGCATTCTATTTGGGACCAACCTAAATTAAGCTAAAAGCTGTTTCTTGATCTTTTTTTCTTTAATTGTGCATTGATCTTTTTTAAAAAATTGTGTCTATATGCATGTGTGTGTGCACGCACGCGCACAGCACACCACACACACACACACACACACACACACACACACACACACACACACACACACACACACACAGCACATGCACATGCATACTGGAATTATGCTAGAACTCAGGGCCTGGACACTGTCCCCTAGCTTTTGATTTTTTAAATTTTTTTCTCAATGTTGGTGCTCAACCACTTGAGCCACAGCACTACTTCTAGCTTTTTGTTGGTTAATTGGAGATGAGTCTCACAGACTTTCCTACCTGGGCTGTCTACAAACCACTCTCTTCAGATATCAGCCTACTGAGTAGCTGGGATTATAGGTGTGAGTCACCAGTTCCCAGTTTTGCACTGGTTCTGGTTTTATCTTCTCTGCTGCACATAAAAGTATCTATTCTATTTTCATATCTTAGTTCTCCACGTATTTGCAGCCAATAATTACCACCATTTCCCCTCTCCCAACCAAAGTTCTAGACTATTCAAAACAATCCTTTGCCAGCTGCCAGCGGCTCACAACTGTCACCCAAGCTACTCAGGAGGCTGAGTAGTGGTAGGATTGTGGTTCAAAGTCAGCCCAAGCAGGAAAGCCTCTGAGATTCTCATCTCCAAATAACTACCAAGAAAAAAAGGCAGAAATGGAGCTGTGGCTCAAGTGGTAGAGTGCTAGTCTTGAGCAAAAAAATAAATAAATAAAAAGAAAAGAAAAGAAAAAAAAGCTCAGACGCTGCATCCAGACCCAGAGTTCAAACCCTAGGTCTGTTCATATATGCGCACGTGTGCACATGCGTGCACGCGCGCGCGCACATACACACACACTATAGTATTCCATCTCCTTCTGAGGCTCTTCAGGGTTTTACACAAAGACAGAACACCATCTTCTGTCTGACACTTTCTAGAATTTTCCATATGATGACCAGTAAGAAACATGAGTTCTAAATGTAGCTGTACCTAAAAGCTAGTTGATCCTCCTACCTTTCATGGTTCTGAACTACCTTACTTTCCTTCTGGAGCCAATCTAATTCTTGCTGGCTAGCTCAACATTCAGCCCACATCCTTGAATAAATAAAGCCATTTCTGATGAAAGGTAGTGCTCTACCTCTTGAGCTACAGAACCATTTCTGGCAATTTCTGAGTAGTTTATTGGAAATCAGAGTCTCATGGACTTTTCTGCTCTGAACTTTTCTGACTTTTCTGTTTTGAACTGCAATCTTCAAATCTCAGCCTCCTGAGTAGCTAAGATTACAGGGATGAACCACTGGTACCTGGCTTCAGTCTTTTTTCTTTGCTCCAGAATTCCTCTCATGTTGATCCTCATGCACTAAAAGACAATTCAATGTTACTGTCAACATGATGGCTTTTAAAATCAAATTTCTCTGCATACAGTCTAGACCCTTCTGTATCACAAGCCACTAACAAGTTATCTGAGATCTGATCATCAACACAAGGCAGGTGACACTAGTAATATTTAGAAGAATTGTCAATCTGCAAAACTGAGGATTAAAGAAGTAGTAAGGTGGGCACTAATGGCTTGTGTCTGAAATCCTAGCTATTCAAGAGACTAAGACTTAGAGGATTGTAGTTTGAGGCCTGACTGGGCAAAAATGTCTGCAAAAACCCATCACCAAAATAACCAACAAAAAGCAAGGCTGGAGAAATGGTTCATACAGTAGTGCACCTAGCCATAAGCAGCAAATTCAAGCCCAGTTACTGGTTAAAAAAATAATAATTTTTACGTTTCACTGTACACTTGAACCACTCAAATGCATATCACCAGACAGCCCAATTTTAAATGGTTTTCCTAGATAATTAATATATAGACAGGGATGAGAAGCTCTGAAGTAATGACTTTGATACTTAAAAGTTATTTTTAATACATCATTGTTGTTCTATATTTTTATTTTATTTTATTTTATTTTATTTTATTTGAGAACATACTGTACAGAGGGGTTACAATTACATGGGCAGGATAATGCATATATTTCTTACCAAGCATTGCAGACTCCTCCTTTGTTTACCCTTCACCTCCCTTCCCAGCCTCCCCCCTCCCCCCCACCCAATCATACCCCCCTCCCCCACACACACCGACATTGTAAAGCTGGTTTTGACATGACATTTTGTACTTCTCATTGTTGCAACAGGTCCACCTGAATCCTTAAACGACTTGTTTGTCCCCATCTCCTCCACATGTTATACTGACATCAAATATAGTGAAAGCGGGGGTTACACTGTGGGGGAGGGACATACAAAGCAACAAAGAAATAATCTTATAAATGCGTTAGAAACACATGCATGAAAGAAACGAAAACATTAAAATACACATTTAAAGGTTCGTTTTCCTAACATCACATTATCTGACCTTTTCCGCTTGACTCATACCTATACTAGATATTGCAAATAAGGGAAACCATGGGACCTATGTTTCTTTGGGCCTGGCTTACTTCACTTAATATAATTTTTTCCAAGCCTTTCCAATTCCTAACAAATGGGGAAATGTCATTCTTTCTGATGGAGGCATAGAATTCCATTGTGTATATATACCACATTTTCTTGATCCATTCATCTACTGAGGGGCATCTGGGTTGGTTCCATATCTTAGCTATGGTAAATAATGCTGCAATAAACATAGTTGTGCTGGTAGCTTTAGTGTGGTCTTGTTTGTAAACATTTGGGTAAATGCCCAAAAGTGGGATTGCTGGATCATAGGGGAGATCTATGTGAAGTCTTTTGAGGAACCTCCATACTGCTTTCCAAAGTGGTTGAACAAGTTTACATTCCCACGAACAATGAAGTAAGGTTCCTTTCTGTCCACATCCCCTCCAGCATCTGTTGTTGTTAGAGTTCTTGATTTTTGCCGTTCTAATGGGGGTGAGGTGATATCTCAATGTTGTTTTGATTTGCATTTCTTTTATGGCTTTTAAATAAGAGTAGATTAAATAAGAGTAGATTATCAAAACCAGTTAATCAGTGAGGTCTAGCTTTCACTGTCAACTATGTTTAATTATTTCGTTTATCATAATCCATGAGCTGGACAGTGTTTGGCAGTGTCTTTATATTTACATTTAAATCACTTTCAGTATTTAGCTGTTCTGAGAAACATTATGTATGGGCTTAAGTATGTAAATATCTTCATAGCCACTCAACTGTTTACCTAGGATAAATTCTGAGACGAGGAAGTACTGGCTTGGAGGGTAATACACACTTTTAAGACTTTTGAACATGTCAAATTGCTATCCTTAATGGAATGGTCAATAGCATTTGGGGTGCATTAGAGCTAGAAATAAGAAAAAAGTACAGTTCAAATTGATTTAAACAATAAAGGGGATTTATAGGATCATAGAACTGGTAAGTATAGCATTTAAATGAATTTCAAGGCTAGCAGGATTCTGCATTTTAATAATATCATCAAGGATCTGTCTATATCATTTCACCACTCCCCTTAGCCCTGTGAGGTACCAGACTTTTTTTGAGTTAAAATAGCTTTTTCTGTAGCCAGCAATTGCAAATGCCTATACAGGGAGAAAAGGAAGCTGCCTAGAAATGAATGGGCCTGGGGAAAATTATAGTTGGTTTTGTTTCTGTTGGATGGAGGGCTTGAACTTGGGGTCTGAATGCTGACCCTGAGCTTTTTCTGCTCAAGGCTAGCCTTTGTGCCATAGTGACACTTCCAGTTTTCTGGTCGTTTATTGGGGATAAGAGTCTCATGGACCCTCCTGCCTATGCTGGCTTTGGGCCATGATCCTCAGCTCTCAGCCTCCTAAGTAGCTAGGATTACAGGTGTAAGCCAGCGGTGTCAGGCTAAAAAATTATGTTAAAGGTAGTAACTCAGGTCCAGAAAGACAAAAGCTCACATGTTGTTTCTCATAGATGGAAGAGAGACCTCATTTATAAATATATGTAAGCACACAGTGGGTCATGTGCATATATACACACACGCACACACACACATACATAGATACATACTACAAATGTATTAACTAAATTATATGGTATATCATTAACGGAAATAACGTGGTATATGCAGGAGAGAATTCTTTGAAAAACTAATAGTCTAACAAAATGGATAACAGGAAGCTAGAAATTGAGGTGGGGGGTAGGTGGATGAGGTGGTATGATGTGGACGGATGGAGAGAGGAAGGGTGGGAGAATGCAATCATCATATTCAATGTACATATGTAAAAATGGAAGTAGGTAACTTGGGTGGGGTTGGGAGAGATGGGAAGAATGATGGAAGGAATGGCGTGGATCAAGCTGCAATGTACAGCTGATAGCTGGTGACTTTTGCCCATAATCCTAGCTACTCAGGAGGCTGAGATTTGAGAATAAAGGTTCCAAACTGACCTGAGCAGGAAATTCCATGAGTTTATCTCCAAATAACTACAAGAAAACCAGCAGGGGAGCTGTAGCTCAAAGTGGCAGAGGGCTAGCCTTGAGTAAAGAAGCTCAGGGACAGCAACTAGGCTCTGAGTTCAAACCCAAAAACCATTTTTTTTTAAAAAAAGATGCCCTGCGCTTCTAAACTGATGTGTTGAATTGAAACCTCTTAAAGATAGATAAATAAATAAATCCAGGAGGAAGGCTCTTTCTTCCACATTAGGCCTCGCCTGGAATTGACTGATCAGAGATGGGATCATTCTTATTCACTTAAGCTCAAATATAAAGGAGGAGCCAGCTGCTCCTTCCAGCCCTTATAGCTTTCAGGGGTGATGTTCAGATGTACTGGGGAAAGGAGAAGGTGACTAGAGGAGGCAACTACAAGGCCCGTACTGGATGAGCAACATGTGAGAAAATAAAAACTTGGTGCTGCTTACATATTTGAAAAAAGAAGGGAAGAAAATGGATTTGTGAGAAATGGGCCTAACATTCAATCAAAAAAGTCTACCGTAGGTCATTTCCACAGGTAGTGAATCCATTAGCAGGCCTTACGCCCAGGAATAGAAAGCACATAGACTATACTGTATGTAGTATGTTACATTCACACAAGTGCTGTGGATGTAAAGAACTGTAGTATTGGGAGCTGGTACACCTGTAATCATAGCTACTCAGGAAATTGAGATCTAAGGATCAATGCTCCAAGCCAGCTCAGTTCTGTGAGACACTTATGTCCATTTAACCACCAGAAAACTGGAAGTGGCACTGTCGCTCTAAGTGGTAGAGCACTCATATTGAACAAAAGAGCTCAAGGACAACCCTGAGGCCCTGAGTTCAAGCCCCAGGACTGACAAAAAAGAAAAAGAAAAAGAAAGAAAGAAAGAGATATCTTGGAATAGGTAGATTAGTCAGGCAGAAGAAATCAGGAATAAGCCTGCAAGATTTCTCTTAAAACATAGAAAAATAGGGCTGGGAAGGTGGCTTAGTGGTAGAGTGCTTGCCTTGCATGAATGAGACCCTGGGTTTGATTCCTCAACACCCATAAGCAGAAAAGGCCAGAAGTGGTGCTGTGGCTCAAGTGGTAGGGTGCTACTCTTGAGCTGTAGAGCTGAGAGATAGCACCCAGGCCCAGAGTTAGGCCCCACAACCAACAAAATAATAAATAAATATAAAGGAGAGAGAGAGAGAGAGAGAGAGAGAGAGAGAGAGAGAGAGAGAGAGAGAGAGAGAGAGAGAGAGAGAGAGAGAGAGAGAGAGAGAGAGAGAGAGAGAGAGAGGGAGGGAGACAGAGAGAGAGGTACAGAGAGAGACAGAGACAGAGACAGAGACAGAGAGATAGTGGATGATTTGAGAAAACTTCCCAAGCATTCTAACTTCCCTTTGACCCAGATAGGTTGGATAAAATGAAGTTAGGATAGACTTAAATGTCTTTAGGTAATTCCATGCCCTAATAGCTAAAAGGGAATGACAAATTAAAAATATCACGGGTTGTGACCAATGAGCAAGTCACCTTCCAAGCATCTCATTAGCATAAAAGTTAAATGACACCTATATAGATTAAAAGAAAAGAACCCACCATAGATTAAACCAGTTAGTTGGCAAACCCCTATCATGACCCCTCTCACCCAGCAAGAACATTTTCTCTCTCCTCTTCTCACATGCATAAATTGAATACTTTTAACACTTACTCCTTGCTGTCTGTGGATTTTATTCCTTGAGTTCTCCAGGCAATAACACAGCAAGATAAGGATCTGCTGCAGCTCTAGTGGTGGCCACTGGTGGGGTGAAAGCACTAGCAGGTATTGTTTGTTGCTGGGCTGAAGGTGGTGACATAATTGGCCCTCTCTGGCTATGAAGGAAACAGCAGGTAAGAAAAGTCAGTGTTCTAGGCTGTCAATATTCACGTGGCTAGAACTGGCCTTGTAGCTTTAAGTCTAAGGTTAAAAAACTTCTATGAGAATTTCTTGATGTTTATGATACCTTGCATATTTACCTCTTGAAATAGCAATTGCTCTTACTTTGAGTTTATCATGTGTCAGAATTTTCTAGAAACATACAATTGGGCCCACCCAATTCTATCCCCTGTTCCCAGGCAAGGTTGTTTAGGATGTTATTGCCCCCCTTTGAGAAAAGTTGCCACTGTGTATGGTCTTATTTTTTCCAGTCCCGGGGCTTGAACTCAGGACCTGGGGCCTGTCCCTAAGCTTCTTTATGCTCAAGGCTAGTGCTCTGCCACTTGAGCCACAGCACAACTCCTGGATTTTTCTGAGCAGTTTATTGGAGATAAGAGTCTTAAGGACTTTCCTGTGCAAGCTGGCTTTGATCCTTAGATCTCAGCCTTCAGAGTAGGTAGGATTACAGGCATGAGCCACCAAACACCTGGCCTATAGTCCTTTTATGACCTCATAGAATAGCTATGGGTCCAGCTAGCTGCTTATCAGCTCTGAAACTACTGCAGAGAACAAAGCATTTGCTTTTCCTGTCCCATTTCAAGGGCCCTTGACCAGGTCATTATTAGGTCATTTACATGGCTCAAATACAGCAAAACTCTTTTTTTTTTTTTGGTCTGGTCGTGGGGCCTGAACTCTGTGCCTGGGTGCTGTCCCTCAGCTCTTCAGCCCAAGGCTAGCACTCTAACACTTCAGCCACAGTGCCACTTCCGGCTTTTTCTTTTTGCTTAAGTGGTGCTGGGGAATAGAACTCAGGTTTTCATGCATGCAAGGCAAGAACTCTTACACTGAGTCACTTTCCCAGTCCCACAAAACTCTTTATTACACCCCTCCCCTTTCCTTCCCTTCCTTTCTCAGGGCTACTTTCCTATCATGTGTCATTTTAGGTACATATCACTCAAACACAACAAAGCTCCTCTCTTTTTTTTTCTCCCTTCCTCCTTCCCCACTCTCCTTCTCCTTTCTCCAATCCCTCTCTCCATTTCTATTCTTTTCTTTTTTGCTGGTACTAAGATTTGAACTCAGGGCCGGGTGCTATCTCTTAGCATTTTTTATTCAAGGCTAGTACTCTGTCACTTGAATCACTTCCAGCTCTTTCCTGGTTGATTGGAGATAGGAACATTATAGATTTCCCTGCTGTAGCTGGTTTTGAACCATGATCCTTAGATCTCAGCCTCTTGTTTAGCTAGGATGACAGGAATGAGATGGCTATTTTTTGAAGAACTGTGTCTTCAGTGTCCTTGACATTGTACTAACACCTGCTTCACTTTTATCTTTAAATAAAATAACATTTAAGTAAAAAAGCAACATATGTTCTTGAATTTGATTTTCATTACAACTGTTTCTCATTTGCAATCATGCTTAAACATGTTTCTTGAAGTTAGGGAATACAGGGTTTTGCAATTGCATGTATGAAATTCACTCCCAAATGGTAACAACTCCTCTCATTGCCATGAGTATTTGAGTACAGATGCCTTCGACTCACTCACAGAGCTAACCAGTTCACTGGTTCCCACTGATGGACAGGTAGACTTAGGAAGACATTCCCAATTGAGGAACATGTGTTTCTATAGCTGTCAGATGGAAGTCAGTGTGGAGACCCCATTTAAGGAAACATGGTGGACAGAGAAATCACAATAGCCAGGAGAAAATGACCAGGTGCACCAAGAGCAAGAAATGGACTAAGTGGAAGATGCTCCCAAGATATTCCCCATGCATGGAAGTTTCCAACCATGGTCTGTAGGAGAGACAACCAATCAACAGGGTCCATGAAAAGGGAGACAGTCAATCAGCAAAATCCCCACTCCACCATACTGGCTCAGTAGCTAGAGCAACAGAACAGAACAGAACAGAAGCAGCAGCAGAGTACTAGCAAAAGCAGCTCTTTTGATTTGTTGTCCATTAGTTTTTGGTATATATATATATATATATATATATATATATATATATGGGTATCCTGATGTGGACGCTCAGTTCTCCCATTGTCCTATCTGAGTACATGCTTTTCCCAACCTTGGACTCCAAAAAGAAACAGAAAATGCCACATGTCTGTCTCTGTTGGACGTTGGGCATAGGCATCAGGGAAAGGCCATAGACTGGTTTGCTTTGAAAAACTTGGGTGGGGTGTGACCAGTTTCTAATTGAATTCCATCCTATCAGGAACAAGATCTTCATCTCTTCTCAGGGTGCCCTTGACTAGCAATTCCCTCTGCTAACATTGCAGTCGGCTACAGTTCTTTCAAACCCTGGGCCCAGAGGAGTCTGGGATGTGAAAGTATTAACATGTAGATTAATTTCTCATGGCAGTTGTGTTATTGGATTTCCCTCTTTGCCAACTCACTTTAAATGGCTGTAATTACTGAGGTCTCCAGTGAACCTCAAAGTAGAAATGATGTTTGCAGAGAAGGACTGCATCCATTCCATCTACCCCAGAGCTCCTGCACAGACCCTTTCTCTTCAGCAGAATGGAAATGCATTTGTAAAGGTGAAAGAGTTTACATTGCCAGGACCTTTAAAGAGTATTAACTTCCTCCAGGTCTCTGAACGAAGCAATTACTTGGCTAGAGATAGAACCATAGTGATACATATGAGACTAGGTTTCCTTCCCTCCTTCTCTCCCTCTAACCCCCTCTTCTTTTCTCCCTCCCTTTTTCTTTTTCCTTCTTCCTCCCTCTTCTTTACTTCCTTCCTTCCTCCCTGTCCTTCCTTCCTTTTCTTTTTATTCTAGTACAGGGACTAAACTCCAAGGGCTGGCTGTCCCTTAGATTTTTGCCCCAAGGCTAGCATTTTACCACTTGAGTAAACTCTATTTTTAGCTTTTTGCTCAAAAGTTGGAGATAAGAATCCCATAGACTTTTCTATCTGGGCTGGCTTCAAACCAGTATACTTAGACCTCAGCCTACTGAGTAGCTAGGATTACAGGTGGGAGCCACTGCCTTTCTGTTCACATCAAATATGCACGGAACTGTTTCCAATCAAGGCCTCTGAAGGGAGAATTGGGAGAAGAAATCTGGGGGCTTGCAGTGTGGCTATCAGATGAATGATTCTGAACTACAGAGTAGAAACTAGTTTGAGTGTAATCAATATGGATTTTGTTCCCATCTCTAAGTGTAAGAAATAGCCAAGCAGTTCATTGCTCTATATCCAACGAAATGCAGTTCTGAGTCTCAATTTTCTAGTTGCCAAGTGTTGGAGTTTCCCTCCCTTTCTTTCCCATGGAGCAGGGTATCCTATGTGACTCTGGACACATGGGTAATAATGTCCACAAAGTGCAGCTGGTGATGGGGCTCCCCCTTCATGCTTTAGAGTCCATCAGAAGAAGGCCATGGTGTCTCTGTGGACTGAGTACAGGTCTGGCCACCCCTGGGGAAAGTCATGAAATCACTCACAGGAGAACAGGCTCTTTTTCTGAGCACACCTAATGCTATTGTTCTCAATTTTGATGGCTTATCTGAGCATACAGTGACAAGCAGATGACAAAACACACTCAAGAGTTATATACAAGCTGGGCACTGGTGACTCACACCTGTACATGGAGCTACTCAAGAGGCTGAGATCTGGGGACTGTGGTTCAAAGCCAGACTGGACAGGAAAGTCTGTGAGACTTTTTTTTTGGGGGGTCCGGTTGTGGGGCCTGAACTCTGGGCCTGGGCGCTGTCCCTCAGCTCTTCAGCTCAAGGCTAATGCTCTACCACTTGAGCCACAGCGACACTTCAGGCTTTTTTCTTTTTGCTTATGTGGTGCTGAGGAATCAAACCCAGGGCTTCATGCATGCAAGGCAAGCGCTCTACCACTGAGCCACTTTCCCAGCCCCCAAGTCTGTGAGATTTATAACCTCGAATTAACAATCAGAAAAACTGAATCAAAGAGGTAGAGTGGGGACAGGGAAGGTGGCTCAGTGGTAGAGCACTTGCCTTGCATGCATGAGGCCCTGGATTCGATTCCTCAGCACCACATAAGCAAAAAGAAAAAAGCCAGAAGTGGCGCTGTGGCTCAAGTGGTAGAGCACTAGCCTTGAGCTGAAGAGCTGAGGGACAGCGCCCAGGCCCAGAGTTCAGGCCACATGACCCGACCAAAAAAAAACAAAAGAGGTCGAGTGCTACCCTTGAGCAAAAAAGCTCAAGGGACAGCACCCATGACTGACAACAACAACAACCAAAAGAGAACTTGTTACGGGAACCTTCTTGAAAAGCCTAGAGGTGAGACAGGACATTTTTTGGATTTCATACATGTCATCCTGTTTAGTCCCAGGAAAGTTTTGCTGTAGAGAATGCTCACCCCTGATTGTTATCCTATATGGTTAGCTTGTGGTGAGCTTTGTCCCCACCCACAACATGGTTTTTGCCTTTAAAAGCTTTGTGCAAGCTCTGTTCTGGGCTGCAGGTCTTTGGGACAGGAGTCTACCTGTAGACACCGACATTTTACTAAAACTCCCAGCCAATCGCTGGTGGCTCACACCTATAATCCTAGCTACTAAGGAGATAGAGATCTGAGGATCACAGTTCAAAGCTAGCCCAGGCAGGAAATTCCATGACACTGTCACTGTGGCTCAAGTGGTAGAGCACTCATCTTAAGCTGAAGTGCTGAGGGACAGTGGTCAGGTCCAGAGTTCAAGCCCCACACCTGACCAAAAGAAAAAAAAAAGATTCCCAATTTGACCTCTCAAGATGTGGCTTCTATGTATCTTGCAAACTATTCCCATAAAATAGAATCCAGTGAGAAGAAGCCACGGAGGATTTACAAGGAGATGTTCACCCGGGACATCCGGAGGCCTGCTGGCAGCAAGATTCTGCAATTCTTCCTGAAAAGCCTGGAAAGCAGTGAAACGCTCCTCTGTTGCAATAACTCAGAACCTCATTCTGAGTGTTTCCGGCAGAGGTCATTCGGCTGAACACAACCGTGGACTAATTAGAGCCTGATATAGCCAGTGCCGTCCATAAGCCTGGATGGACAGTGGACGCGTGCCAAACAACTGAGGTCTGGTTCTCCAAACTTTCACAGAGTGCCATAAGTAGAGGTTCACCTTACTCCTCAGGTTGAGTAGAGTGTAGCCGTCAAAGCTGGAATAAGTAGCACTCAGGTGAGAAGAATGGGAAGCAGATATACCCAGTCCGCTGGCAGTGTCTTACAGGGACAAGCCTATCTGGCTGCCAAGCCTGAATGTTTGCAACCATGGCAGAGCTCTGCAGGCGCAATTGTGCAGCAATGCAAACTACGTACCCTTGCCAAACTTCACGGGGGTAGAAGAAACCATGGAGGAATTACAAGGAGATGTTCACCCAAGACACCCAGAGGCCTGCCGGCTGCAAGTTTCTGGAATTCTTCCTAAGAAGCCTGGAAAGCAGTGAAATGTTCCTATGTTGCAATAACTCAGAACCGCATTCTGAGTGTTCCCGGCAGAGGTCATTCGGCTGAACACAACTGTGGACTAATTAGAGCCTGATATAGCCAGTGCCATCCATAGGCCTGGATGGACAGTGGTCCCGTGCCAAACAACTGAGGTCTGGTTCTCCAAACTTTCACAGAGTGCCATAAGTAGAGATTCATCTTACTCCTCAGGTTGAGTAGAGTGTAGCTGTCAAAGCTGGAATCAGTAGCACTCAGGTGAGAAGAACGGGAAGCAGATATACCCAGTCAGCTACGGGTACAAGCCTATCTGGCTGCCAAGCCTGAATGTTTGCAACCATGGCAGAGCTTTGCAGGCGCAATTGTGCAGCACCTACATCTCTTCCTTGTCCCCCCTCCCCCATTCACTCTTACCCATTTGTCCTCTTGGAAATTTAACTGGTCATGCATGCCACTACAGCCATCTCCACAAACAAAACCTGCAAAAGAAAATTCAAAACAATCTTCCATTCAGAAACCTGACATTTGACATATGTGGTTGTCCCTCAGGTATATCATTCAAGTTACAGCTTGATGGTAGAAGGAATTGCTGGTGTGCTACTGCATAGGAGACCCTAGGTCCAATTTCCAGCTATTCCACACACCAGCTCCAGCCTCTTGTCCTTATAAAACAAATAAAGACACACAGTGAAGGTGAGAGAAAGGAAATTTATTATCTTGTAGACAAGGGGGAAGACAGCACTTCAGCCCTTCTTCAGAGATATAGACAGGATCAGTAGCTTTGAATACATAACTGGGGAAAGGGGTATAAGAAGTACAGTCTTCAAGCTATGTGCTGGTACTTCACATCTGTAATCCTGGCTATTCGGGAGGCTGAGATCTGATCATAGGTTGAGACCAGCCCTGGCAGGAAAGTCTGTGAGACTTTTATGTACAATTACCCACCCCCAAACCAGGAGTTGACTTGTGGTTCAAAGTACTAGAATGCTAGTCTTGAGGAAGGGACAATGCCCAGGCCCTGAGTTCAAGTCCTAGGACAAAAAACGAGTTACAATCTTTGGTCAAAATTTGGTTTCTTTCTCTCATACAACTTTGTATAACCTTTGAAATAAAAAGCTATTTTAATTAAGTCCTATCTCGTTATATTAGTTACATCCTGTTACAAGTTCCTGCTTTGGCCACCTTGTATGGCCTTTTAAATTTTCCTTTTTAACTACTTAAGTCACATTGCTAAAGTTTTTTCCTCTTTTAAAAAATTTTCTTTTTAAAGAATTATCTTTAGGTAGTTATACATAGGAGCTTCCATTTAATAAGTGAATACAATATGTTTTGATCAGTGTTACCTCTTGAGACAAGGAGAGGGAGACCCCAACACTTGGCAACTAAAAAATTGAGACTCAGAACTGAATTCAGATAGTTGTAGAGACATGAACTGTCTGGCTGGTTCTTACACTTAAAGATGGGGAAGCAAATCCAAATTGATTACATATAAATCAGTCTCCACTCTGTGATTTAGAATCATTCATCTGATAGCCACCCTGTAAACCCCAGATTTTTTCTCCCAATCTCTCCCATCAGTGTACTTGACTTGAAACAGTTGCATGCTTATTTCATGTGAACAGAAAGGCAGTAGCT